>NC_139701.1:23604453-23813845 GCF_964188405.1 Protomyctophum parallelum | reverse complement strand
CCGGGCATATAACAAAGTCAACCATTACGTCGCAAACGGGTAGATATAGCCGCGACGAGTTCCGTTCTGTTGCGACGAGTCCACACACGCCACAACGAATTACCTTTTACGTCGAGAAGGGTAGATATAGCCGCGACGAGTTCCGTTCTGTTGCGACGAGTCCACACACGCCACAACGAATTACCTTTTACGTCGAGAAGGGTAGATATAGCCGTGACGTGTCCCGTTCTGTCGCGACGTAAAAGAATAGTCAAACTACTAGGTCGCAAACGGGTAGATATAGCCGCGACGAGTCCGTTCTGCCGGGACGAATTGATATTTACGCCAGGACGTACTCGAATATACGTTGCGACGGAAAAATATACGTCGCGACATAGGTCGTCAGTCGTGAAGGCATTTCGCTGTCTCTCCCTTCTAGACCACGTCAGATGACACCAGCCAGCCTCAACACTAACCTTTATTCACCACCATTTTAACTAAAGCTTTGTTTCCAGCCAACAGCTTCTGACGTCTCCCTTTTCTGTACTGGCGCTCTTTGGTGTAAGTGGAATGTGACTGAATGGCAGGGATACAGAATACGTTCCTTATCAAACTGTAAAGGTTGTGAAACCTCATTGGGTAACTGGAAAAGGTAGAGGTGGAATTGGCCTTAAGGCAAGTTGTGTTCAATAAAACTATCACTTTCTTCCCTATGAAAAAATGAAACAAAAAAAACAATAGCACGAGTTCAGATGTTCTACTACAATATAGCACATGGCTTTTTGTCTTTGAAAGGGTTTTCCGAGGCAGGGATACCCATAAGTAGTGGGTCGTACTTGGCGTGCTCTCCACAATAGTGCATCAGGTCTGAGGAAGCCTTGGACACCTGTGAACGAGTCAATCCATTCATTTACTTATTTACATTTATTTATTTTTTGGGAATGTGTTGAGAATGAGCGAGAGTAAGCGGACTGGTACCTTTATCCTCTCGATGATGGCCTCTATTCTCAGCTGCTGAACTGTCCTCCTGGCCTGGGCTATGCTGTTGGAGTTCTGCATCTTCGATGACATTTCACGCCTTTGCAAACCTGTGTTCCAATAAACAAGCACATAATTAAGTGCACATTACTTAGTGGATTAGGGTTAGGGAGGCAATGGGTGATTGTGTGTGCAACACTGCTGCAACATAGATGGAAAAGTTGACCCAACAGATGAGGAGAGAGGGAGAGAGAGAGAAAGTGTGTGGTGTAACTGTATGAGCACTGGCCTGACAATTGTTTTCCCCGCAGGAATACGTTTTGCACAATTTTACGGTAAATCTAAAAGAGGCACAGTAAATGGCAAACCCAGAGTCCAGCAGATGTTATTGCACTATTGTCCACAGCTATGCAACTTCTCAAAAGTGACAGTTGGTTTCATCTGGAAGTACACCAACCTACGTAATAGAGAAGGGGCTACTATGGCACAATCATATAACAGACTCCTGTTTCACAACGCACACTTTCAGGACAGGAAGGTTTGCATCACTTGCTGCAATGATAAGAGTGCGTCTCCAACAACACAACAGGCAAAAGTGTGTGTGTGTGTGTGTGTGTGTGTGGGGGGGGGGGGGGGGGGGTGAGGGGGCTTCTTGCAGGACAGGAAACACAGATGAAGAAAATGATGTCCCTGTGGCAGTGTTGCGATCTCCCCACATCTGTGTGAGCAACAACTATTGATCTGTAACATGTTGCAGCACGTGTTACAGTAAGACAATAAGGCTAAATGATAACCCCCAAAATCTTCGGTCTTTGTTTCCATTGTGGTCCTATGTATTCAATTCATCAACATAGCATAAAAAAATTACACAATAGGCCTACACATTATATGTACCTTTGTGTGTGTGTGTGTGTGTGTGTGTGTGTGTGTGTGTGTGTGTGTGTGTGTGTGTGTGTGTGTGTGTGTGTGTGTGTGTGTGTGTGTGTGTGTGTGCGTGCATGCGCTTGCATGCATGTATGGTGCTTTTTCTTATATTTATTTATTTTCTTTGAGGGGGGGTGAAATGCAAGAGGGATGAAACGAGGACAGCGAGGCTCCACAGCACAGAGAGGAGACGAGAGCATATACATCTCTCTAATCCGCCCACCCACTCCTTTCCGCTTCCTGCACAGGAAGCAGCATCGCCCATTCCCCTCTGAAGTATAAATGATTAAATATGGTGCGGCTGCTTTAAAAATAGAACCCGGCAGAGCGCCGCAGAAGAGGCACCCCTGTATGACCACCGGAGCAACACAAAAGCCATGTTGTAACCAAAGGCATTACATTCGGACTGCATGACTTCTGGAATCTGGTGAAATTATTACACATTACTGACAAGGGACAATGTCCTCACAGTCATCCTGAACATGGACAGACGTCCACCCATACGCAATCTAACTCTTGCATGTGGTTGTGCACTCATGGGAATGATGGGACAAATCTACTTCAAAGCACCTCAAGTCTCCGTCCCCTACGCAACAGTAGGCCGCCTTAACCGTCCGCTGTTCAGCCACTGCTCTGACCAGTCGAGAGTGGACACAGGAAGGGAAATGTAATCCACTGGTTGCGTCAGAGAAGGGATCATCCCCACCCACCCTGACGTGGACAGTGCCACTGCGTGACGCCAGCAACTATTCCTCTACGAGTCTGGGAGGAGGCACTTGAAGTGCAACGATCTGTGAGGAGGCGACATTCCTACAGAGAATATTGTCTTGACAACCTCAGCGCTAAGTGTTTCATGTTTTACAAGGCTATTACTGTGCCTTGCAGCCTCTAATCATGACCCGAGAGTGTGACACCGGTGTATATGAATAGTAAAGTTTGGTTTAATAGTGTTCCATGCCGTTGTCATTTACCCTTTTGAAAGATGCAAAAGGGCAAGTGATGTGGTGGACTCTATGACAAAATGTTTATCATTGATCTAAAGAGGGATTTAATTTTGATGCCACAAACTTGCCGGAACTTAGTCAAAAGTTGAGGGAGACAATACAATGAAGTGAAATGAACACTTGAACACAGTTGAATAATTTAATATGTGTAGCACATTCTTTTCAATAAAATGCATGCACTGCAATGCGTTCAAAGCAAACATGCTCCTCGGAGCACAGGTCTCCACCAGGCCAGGTCAGGTTATTGTGGCCTCCTGGTGGCCATAATAGGCCAATGTTAAAGGGTGCCATTTCTTCTTACGCCTTTGATGGCAATTGAACGTTCAAATTCATGATTTGAGGCATTTTGTTAAAACAATTTGTTTAGCAAAAATCCACCTGTTGGTGGCGCTATAATAGGCTAATGTGAAAAGGGTGGGATTTATTCCTCAGCCTAGTAGGAAAGTGTGTGGAAAAATCTCACGTAAATTGCACGCTGTGTTCATAATTTAGGCTTTTTTTGCATGTTCTCCCCGTGTCCCCTAGGGTAGGTACCCTCACAAAAAACATGCAGTAATCCTGGTCACTAAACTGCCTCCCCCTGGCCAGCCGCGGCGCCTGATGGAGGGGAAAGGAACTGGTTGGAATAACGTGTTCCTTCCACGCGGCACGCGCTACGTCCAACCAGGGAAACTCCCCCCTGTCAGGTGTAAAGGAGCAACTTGGACACTCAGGCATGAAGGAAGCATGAGTTCAAGTCCGTTGCTCTCCCCTTGTCCCCCATATATGGGGACTAGGTTGGTGGAGGGTGTGTAGAGCCCAGGATCACATTAGATGATTGACACAGGGGTGAAAAATGGGTTACAAAATCGTGGGATAAGAAATATAGAAAAAAAGAAAATTAGGCTTTTTGTTCGAAACAGGCCAATCCTGTATACTTTAAAAGCCAATGTTAGCCAGATGGAATATGAAATATCGGAGAGATCCGTCATGATCACAAGACTATAGAGATGCTGTGTACCGATTTGCGGGAGTTTGGGACAGAATATAAAAAGTAATATAAAAAAATGTGTTTTACAAAAGTCGCCCTCATGGTGGCAGATGTGGAAAAAAATACATACTCTCTCCCATGCCTCCGGCCTGGTGGAGACAATGAATTGAAATGGAACAGTACAGTAGAGGAAGGGAACTTGAAATGAAAACTAATTCTGGTTTCTAGGTCAGTGGTTCTGAACTTGGGGTCCGGGGACCCCAGGGGTCCTTGGGGGGGTTCCAGGGGGTCCCCAGCTAAATGAGGAACCAAATGGACCTGTGGGGGTCTGTAACTCAGAGAGTGTACAAATGGAACCAAACGGACAATGGGGATTTTGGGGTCCCAGAGATAAAAATTGTATCAAATGGGGGTCGATGGCCTAATCCTAATCCTATCAAACTGGGTGTCCTTGAAATTAGAAATAAATTAAGAATAACTGTTCTAGGTTCTAGGTTCTGTAGTGCTTTTCAGGAATAGCAGGTTCCAGCAGTTGTATGCACTTCCCGACTATGACGCCCTTCAGTTGAGGTATGCCACATCATACTCGTGAGGTCTGGTCTGGCAGAAGTGGCCGTCATACCTGGCTGCACCATCATGTTTCCTCCTGTTTGGTCGCTCACCTGCAGACTTCACTGAATGTGTACTTCTCTTGGAGCTGTCTAATCCAGTGAGTCCCCATCGCCTTGAACCTGTGGCTCTTCAAATGAGCCACTGTTCTTCAGTGCAGGAGGGGCCATGGCAGACATGGACGCCCCAAAAATATTTAACACCACCACTTCTGAGGGCTTGTAAACGTCTCACCTTACAAATAAACAACACTGGCGACCACCTCTAGCTTTAAAGCCTAGTTCAGACGACAAAGAGTCGCCAACGAGACGACATCGCTTTAAGCCCAATTTATGCTTTGACGTACAAGGATGTTGCACAACATCCGATCTACAAGCTTGCAACAAATTGTCTCCCGAACATAAATTAAGCAATGGACCGTTGCAGAGACAAATGTCAGTGGTGTGTGAATTACCCCTAAAAAGCCTGGATGCAGCCCACCCTCTACAAAACAAACTACAGCCAGTAGACTCTACTGAGGGTTCATGTACCCCCCCCCCCCTCATTCCAGGAAGCACAGCTAGAAGACCATTTTGGACCAGCCTTCCTGCCAGTGTCCCCAGCCTGCATCCCACTAGTGCTCAGGCAGTATACCCTCTATCGCTGTGAGTGTTTACTGATGTGAACAGTGTGTAGCACAGAGCAGCCATTGATGTGAGTTATATTCATATTCATAGGTTTACCGCAGAGAAGTTGCTTTCATGTGGTCGTGGTGTGAGCACAGGTGGCTTTCCACCGTAGTAACAAGAAGCAGGTCCTGAGGAGTTCAAAACGCCAATGAACACACTTAATTTAACATTAACCCTGGTGTCCTATACTTTGGGCAAGTTTTCAAAATAATTTAAGAAATCATACCGGTAATTACATTTATTTTCAAAAAGTACGGATCCACAAGCTCACGTGTGTCAAGCGGGTGCATGTGTTTGGTCCAACGTACTAACAGTCCTACAGTCATGTTTGAATTGACCAATGATGATGTCATTGTTAGGCAGGTTTCTGAACTGTCCACAGCCCATATCTGAGACGCCAAGCGGGTAGACAGAAATGGTGCCATCTTATAATGAGCATGAGTTGAGGACCAATTATAAGAAGATAAGGTTGAAAATAAGTGCTCCTTAAGTGGTTAACACTGAGAGCGGTCAAATTGACCTATAAAGGGCCTAGACTGGATCCCCTAATGACCCCTGCAATCAGGTTAACAGTGGCAAGATATGGGGTTATTCGCCAGTAGAGCGCTAACTGGTTGGTGGCTGCACTGAGTGAGCACATGCCACTGAGTGAGCACATGCCACTCAGTGAGCACATGCCACTCAGTGAGCACATGCAAGGTTTTAATCAGACTCCAGTCATATCTAGCATCTCCCCATTCTCCCCTATCTCTAATTTAGTTTCTCTACACTCTCCTATCTAAATAACATAAGAAGACACACATTTGCATTCGTACGCCAGCCTCTATAATCAGAGAAATGACACATATCTATTACACACAAGCACAGTATCTGATATAGGCACAAGAAGTTGTATTATCTCAAATAACAGACACGTACAAGCAGGCCAGGATGCTGTTTTTGTTCACGAGGTGTTAATCAGTGACTTGACTCACTGAAGACAGACCTGTCTGGGAAGCGAAGGCTAAACAATCAGTTATCAGCTGACCCACCGGTTCCAAACTGCCGTGGCCATGGGAGAGTAAGCAGCTCCATTATCTGTCCCTAGCGCGCGCTGCAAAACTGCTTAGCAACAAGGACAGCACTGGGCTCCCCGGTCCTCTCCGGGGCCAGGAACTCTGGACTCCACAATAAGCTCTCTGGCTTTAGCGGACAACCGAGAGGCATGGTGACAATGCCAGACATGCTATCAGTACTGCGCCACACTCGGGACAGCTATTTAGGGGGTATTGTGTGCAGAGTGGAGGCACCACAACAGTGCATATTTAACTGCACCCTCATGAGCACTGATCTCAGACTGATGCCTGATGCTATCTGAGGAGCCAGGCCGCCCAGTAGTGCGGGTCCAGTCTGGCGTGCAGGTGGAGAGAGAGACTTTCTCGCAGGGCTCGATTTGTAAAGAAAAAAAAGGAGGGGACATTTTCTTCAGCACTTAAACCGAATAGCTAAAAAAGCTGATCTACAAGCTCACAAGTTGCATCCCGAATTGTTGTGAGCTTGCCTTGTACATCTGCTGTTTTGCACTCCGTCCATCCGTGTGTGTGTCCGTCCGTCCATGTACAGCTAATCTCTGGCACCGTTGGCCTGGCCGATGCCAAACTCTTCACACACACTCCCTGGATGCCAACGATTAAAGGAGAATTTCATGCTAGAAGGCTTTCTTACCTTTAGTTGTAGTTGTTAGGTCCCCAACAAAGTGGTCCAGGTGTCATTTTGTGCAAAAATGCAGTATTGGCTATTTCCTCTACCCCACCATAACCCCAAATGGGGCGCTGGGTTTTAGTGCTAATTCGCTTATTTCCATCGCTCAAAAATCCATGTTTTTGGTATAAACAGTATGTGTAGCGTTTCACTTTACTGCATAGCAACACCGTTGCTGTGTTCTAGCCGTGAAGCATGAAGTCTCGTCTATCGCGAGACTTCATGAGACTTCAGTGCAATTATACACGCACATTCCCACTACACATTTATTTTTGTTGCTTGAAAAAATATATAATAATAAAAATGTTTATATTACTTATTTAGTTTTTTTAAGTGGTGTAACCACTGTATTAAGTAGCTTTGTGTGTGTGTGCCTGGCTGGCTGGCTGCCTGGGTCTGAGCACGAAAATAGCATTTAGTTGGTTTTCAAAACCAAGTCTGACTGTTGTGCAGCCTAACACACACATACATATTAACTGTATATATGATGATTTCAGGTGTATCAGTACAGTACAGTACAGTACAGTACAGTACAGTACAGTACAGTACAGTACAGTACAGTACAGTACAGTACAGTACAGTACAGTACAGTACAGTACAGTACAGTACAGTACAGGGACCCCCACATGGTAACTGTCATTTCTCAACCGTTTCGGATGCGGGGCGGCTCGCTGGAACCGGCCCAGACCCCTGGGCACGTTCCTGGGGGTCTGGATGTTACAGGGACCCCCGAGGACGCCCACACGGTAACACTGTCATTTCTCGACCGTTTCGGACGTGGGGTGGCTCGCCAGAACCGGACCGGCACCCTGGGTGCGTTTCTGTGGGTCTGGAAGTTCCGGGAACCCCCCACACAGAGTTGCACCACTTACTTCACACGGATGTGATTTTTTTGTTTTTTGGAGGTGACAAATAAGGACAACAAGGATACTGTGGTTAACATAAAGGTTTTATGGAATTGTTATATTCTTAGCAAACATAAATAGCAAACATATGAGTTTACAACCCCCCCCCCCCCCCCCCAGCCCCCAGCAAATGGAACCTGCAACCACGCGTGCAAGAGAAGAGAGACATGACTTTCTCAAACCTCCCACCACGAGAGAGACAAAAAACAGCGCGCGACTCTCACCCGGAGACCGACGGTATGACTAAATGCTATAACATCCCCGGTCCATCATCGATTAACAGTTCTGATGCTTGACATGCTTTCAAAGGCACCGCACGCCCTATTCAAATAAGCCCCTGGAGGACCTGCCGTGTGAAGGCAGGCGACATGAAAAGAAACACAGAGGGGCGTCGTGTTTACGCTGTGGACTGAAGCAGGGTTTGGAAGCTTCCAAGCTATTGAGTCAGAGTTTGGGAGTTTCTGTCGAGACTCCACAGAGGCGCGGCCTGGAGCCTTTCCCCTCAGCACTGTACAGACACGCAACGCAACACCTTCTCACCCATGGTGGGGTCACTCACGGGACAATTGATTTTAACACCGGTTTCTTGTCTGTCAACCGGTCCCCTCTTTTCCCACCTGGGCCCTTTGTGCAAACAGGTTTGCTTTGTGTGTGTGTGTGTGTGTGTGTGTGTGTGTGAGTCTGTGTGTTCATTCAGTCACGTCACATGTTGCATACAGTGCCTCAGTAAAACTTCAAAGCTCTCTGTGAGTAATATCCCTTTGATTTCCAGAGAAATTAGTTAATGTATGCGCTTTCTCTCTCTCTCTGTGTCGCACGCACGCATGCAGACGCGCACACACACACACACACACACACACACACACACACACACACACACACACACACACACACACACACACACACACACACACACACACACACACACACACACACACACACACACACACACACACACACACCAAGATGTACAGTTGCTAACGTCCATGGATTAAAGTTCTCTTTGAAGTCTAGGCTGCTACCCCCTTTCATGTCCCATAGGAAGTCAGTGGAAGAATGACGAGTAAAAAAAAAAGCCCCCAAAACCAGGTGCTGCACAGTAAAATTCTCAGTTTTCACCGAACTCTGACAGTGTACTTCTTACACTCTCCAGAGTTAAAAGAACACTAAGGATTTTACAGTCCGACTGCTACACTCTACACTACCACACACCATCATCATCATCATGCATCAAGCATGTGCTCACATTCCCTTATGCGGCTCTCCTTTGATTGTTGTCCAGAAACTGCTGCCATTTGGCATTCTGTGAGCTTGCTTTGATTTGACAGAGGGAGAAAAACAAAAGAGAATAGAATTCTAAAAAAAAAAGAAAGTGAAGGGGGCAAGAGAAAAATACAGTGTGCAAACTGTGCATGTAGCACAAAATAAAGAAAAAATAAAAAAAGAATGGCCAGATGCAATGAAACATCCCACCAGCTGCAGCTGCTTTATTAATAGTGCTCACAAATGCTCACATGCTATGCTTCGTCATATGACGGTGTGGCACGCTGAAAATAGCAGACCCATAAGCTCATATAACGCGCCGCATTGCGCTGCACTGTGAGCTTGTAGATCTGCTATTTTCGGCGTGCCACACTGTCGTACGACAGAGTACGGCTAAATTAAGCTTCAGAGGAAGGGGTGTGGTGGGTGGGGGCTGTCTGTCCTGCTGCAGTCCCACTGCATGCAGAGCAGTTCACTTTAAAAGCATGCAATAAAAACAGCTCTGCACGCAACACTTGCCAGATCTCTTAACATCTTTTTTTTCCTCCTTCTTCTTAAAAGAGCTTTCTTTAGTAATAATTCATAACAGAGAACACTGTACAATGCATACTGTACAAGACAGAGACAGAGAAGCGCTCAGAGCATGGACGTGTTCGACTCTGAGTGCTTGAGTGACATCTGTCTCTGACCCTCATCTTAAGCACGCGAAAAGCACACATGAACTACACCTCATAACCGTCCCAAAACGAGGCGGCAGGCAATGGGCTCAGACGGAGCCTGTGCGCGCGGCTCCAGCAGAGAGCCCCGAGGGCTACGGCTGAATGCAACAGTTAATGAACCCTCAGTCAACCCTGTCGTCCTGCCTGAGCCGCCACACTGTGAGCAGCCCTGTCGCCTGTCTGTGCCTTATCTGGTGCATGCAGTCCAGCTAAAGACAACAGCAGCCTTGGCAAGCTGGCTCCTCTTGCCCAAGGGCTTATTGTTTAATCAATTTTGTTCAACTTAATCTATGCACTCTGGTGTCAAGAGGTCGAAAGTTGAACGTCTTGACAACTGCGACAAACAATGGCTCATCAGAGAGAGAGAGAGAGAGAGAGAGAGAGAGAGAGAGAGAGAGAGAGAGAGAGAATGTATGACTGTGTGTCTGTGTCTGCAGCTCTGCCTAAATGTGTCCCCAAAGCACCCATGAATACATGTGTGTCGAGTGTGGTCGTGGTTTGCTGATGGAGCCAGTCCAAAAAAAGAAAAAGAAAGAAAACGTTGCAGAGTGCTGCAGACATTCTGATAAATGCTTACTGTGCAAGGCGGGTCAGACAGCCTACTATATTTCCTGTCGAGTGGGAGACTTGAAAGTAAGAAGTGGAGATCTTTTGCTCCACTGCTACAAAATGCACCAAGCTGTCTCCACCCTATCATGGGAGAAAAACTCCCACCACAGGAAAAAAAGGAAGAAGGAAAAAAAATCTAGCAGTTGACCCCATTTGTTTAAATCCCCCAAGGAACGAGAAGTTAGCAGAAAGAGAGAGAGATAGAGATAGAGAGGAGAGAGAGAAAAAAGTCCCCTCTCCCCACCAATACTTCCTGGTGCCTGGAGCAGTCCTGGCTCTGCCTGGGTCTCCCCGACAACTGAGCTTTGTCTAGACAGAAGCCACGGCTCAGCTCACTGGATAGGAATTCAGCAAACCCACAGCCCCTCATTCTCACAGACTACCTTTAGCCTGCCTCTCACATAGCGCCAAACAACTAACTCACAGCTCTCATTGTTGCAATAATCCAGCGCTTACCCGCAGCCAAATGCACCACCCTGTCATTCCCTACAATAACCGACAGTTTAACTATCCCATTATGAAAATTGGTCCGTCTTGCTGAGCAGTGAAATTCTCAGCAAATCCAAATGAGTTATTTTCTTTTTCTAGCGATGAGAGAATGCATGCCATGTAAAAAGGGCTGAATGACAATGACTGTCTGGGAATGACATGTACTGGACCACACGTAGTACACGCAACAGTTTCCTGTATTAACTGGGATTAGCTCTTCAAGCCCATCCTGCAGCGTGAAACATGCAGCAAGCAGTTTGTGTTCATGTGCATCTTTCAGAGCCAGGAATGTCCGATTGCAATAGAACCACAGGATGGGGTGGGGTGAACTGAGTGAACAGTATCAATCCAGGAGGCTCACATGCTTAATGCACACAGTCAACTGCCTAAAAGATAGAAGATAACTATATTTGGCGTCATCCCAGCCGTAAGATCCCATGCAAAGTTAAGATTCCTGCACAATCTCTTCAAGGTTACTACCACAAAGTGCAACCTTTTCCCTATTTACCTCCAGACACAGTCCTGGTTCTTACCAAACATTAGTAATGTTGTGTAATGTACACAAAGCTTTTTACGCCATGGCTCCTACTGTATGGGCTGAGCCGTCTACAAGAGGGTCTGTCTGCCTTTGTGTCTGAATGTCTGTGTCTGTGTCTGTGTCTGTGTGTGTGTGTGTGTGTGTGTGTGTGTGTGTGTGTGTGTGTGTCTGTGTGTGTGTGTGTGTGTGTGTGTGTGTGTGTGTGTGTGTGTGTGTGTGTCAGCGGCTAATCTCGCAAACCTTTGCACTGAGCGCCAAATTTCTTTGCACAAGGAAATTAATTCCCGAATAATTTTCACAAGACAATGGAGAGGCAAATAATTCCATATTTGGAAGTCAATATGAAGTCACAGCGACATGACCTAACATCACAACATGACATCATTGACATGACCACATGACCATTATTAGACCCTTTCTTGTTTTTTTAAGCTTTATAGCCATTCGCCCTGTATAATGACTTGTGAATTACTTCATTATGAACAATAGCAGTGCCAATGGTAGTGATGAGTTTTTTTTATAGCAACCGGTCCTTTTATTAACCACGTTGAGAGCAACCCACCATCCATCCATTCCATGGGAAGACTTTCAGGTGCAGTGAAAGCACGATCGCGGCAAACATGAGGGTCAATGCCGCAAGGAAGGATAAGACTTAGCATTCATGGACGCAACACTGATAATTGTAGCACTGAAATAGAGACTTTTGCAAACATACATGTAAACAGATAACATGCATACATACAATTTACAATTTATACATTTAGCAGACGCTCTTAATCCAGAGCGACATATATATACATAGATAAAAAAAGCATTTATCATGAAACATATGTAAGCTAAGAACGTAACAGTGGAATATCTATATAATGAAACTATACATATAAACTATACATATATACTATACTATGCTATACATATGTACTATGACGTGCTATGACTACATACAATGCAATTATAGTGCTGTCTACATAACATGCTATAAGTCTGTATCAAATGCTATCTAAGTCTACAAAAGTGCTATCTAAGGGGGTAGGGTAAGTGCTATGGGCCATGATGGAGTCTGAAAAGGTGGGTTTTCAGACTACGGCAGAAGATTGGGAGTGATGCTGCAGTTCTGACTGCAACGGGAAGTGCATTCCACAGTTTTGGAGCCAGAAGGGAGAAGAGTTTGGGACGTGTGTACATGTATGCATGCAAACATGCATGCACACAGGCACGCATGCAAACATGCATGTACACAAGCACGCATGCAAACATGCATGTACACATAGGCATGCATAGAAACATGCATGAATATGCAGACACACGTGTGTGTGTGTGCGTGCGTGCGTGCGTGCGTGTGCGCGTGCGCACGAGCCTGTGGTATATGTCCTTCACTGTAGGCTGTGGTGCAGAGTAATTGACTCCCACTCTAATGAGGTGCGACAAAAACACGTGTACAGGTCTTGAGGAGTTCTTTCCTGTCAGATCAGATGCAGATCCATATAAATACAGACATCCAAACAGGACACTCAGCTGCACAACACATGGTGTGCATTTGTACTGTCAGTTGAAAAAGAACAAATTAGAACTAGAGCACATAAACAAGAAAGTAGAAAGCAGAAAATCTGCAGAATCTCTAGGTAGTGCACGGTTGGGGGAAATGGCCCTTGATATGGAAAAAAAGCAGATATATTCCTATGGTGATCCATAACAGCTTGCACACAAACACAGGCCTGCACATGCATGCATCCTATAAGCTCCGTGCACAGGGACATCCAGTAACTGCTGTATGTTTGTTTAAACTTGCTGCTAGCTTACCAAGCAGGAAGAGGGAATGCTTAACAGCTCAGTTCCTCGAAAAGCTCACATTGTCGAGCTACAGTAAATCATTCACCTGAGAGATGTGAATATGATCGGTGAGCAGAACAGAAACAAAGGGCCAGAGATCCCATTGCATGGCATGGCATGGTATTGTTAACCCTGCTAATCTCCCAGAAGGAAATGAATAAGCCATTCAACATCCCAAGACCAATTCCCCTACCTAAAAAAAGCATTTATCATGAAACATATGTAAGCTAAGAACGTAACAGTGGAATATCTATATAATGAAACTATACATATAAACTATACATATATACTATACTATGCTATACATATGTACTATGACGTGCTATGACTACATACAATGCAATTATAGTGCTGTCTACATAACATGCTATAAGTCTGTATCAAATGCTATCTAAGTCTACAAAAGTGCTATCTAAGGGGGTAGGGTAAGTGCTATGGGCCATGATGGAGTCTGAAAAGGTGGGTTTTCAGACTACGGCAGAAGATTGGGAGTGATGCTGCAGTTCTGACTGCAACGGGAAGTGCATTCCACAGTTTTGGAGCCAGAAGGGAGAAGAGTTTGGGACGTGTGTACATGTATGCATGCAAACATGCATGCACACAGGCACGCATGCAAACATGCATGTACACAAGCACGCATGCAAACATGCATGTACACATAGGCATGCATAGAAACATGCATGAATATGCAGACACACTTGCATTGCAATTTGCAAACATGAATTTTTGTACATACATGCAGGGACACATTAGAATGATTAGATCGTTTTCTCATCAGTTAGTCATCGTTTCACATGCATGCTCTGGTGCCTCCTGTTCTTTATCTTATCTACCATGATGAGATCAGGTACATATTCTGCTTACTGTTACATTGCTGCACTTATAGATAAGATAACCAGTCATTAAACAGTTTTTCTTCCCCTCGTCAAACTGGTGTAAATGTCCCATTAAAAGAAATTTACGATTTGCCGTAATCACTGTGCGTATCCATGTCAATTATTCTAAATGTATCATAATACAGTATGTAGTATGTACGTATTCATATAGCACCACCAACTTCCAGGTGGAGTTGCCACAAAATCATGATTTTTACCATGAGCTGAGCTGAGCTGTGAGCCCCCACATACGCCAATGTAATGAATAGAAAACTAGAGCAGAACAACAGCTGGAAAACAAACACTGTCTCTTTTCAAGACGTGTTTCAGATGGAGGATAATCTAATCATGCCTGCACAGTGTGCAACTGTGCAGATGTAACATCTTTACAGATGTAACCTTGCAAAGTTGCAAATATATATATATATCCTGAACTGAAAATGTATTTCCTTTTTTACTAGAGAGCTGAAGTGATGGGGAGACCACCACTGTTACTGAGCAAACACTAACAATATAGAGGTTTAACTTTTTAAACAAACAAAAATCACTTACACCCCCTTTAAATTTACAGTGAGTGAGGGCCCATGTTGGCGGGATGAAATGTGTGCAACCTGATTTACTTCCTTACTGACTAAAGACAGAGAGGAGCATAAAGGTGAAAATGAAACCCTGCTTTTTCTCCTTTATCTAGACTTGGAACTTCCCAGAGGCAAGTGTGTGCTATGTAATGTTCTTGGTGGGGGGGGCAGACTTTAGAGCCACTCAGGGTGGATACCTCATCCAAAGAATGTCCTTTTAGGGGAGGAAGGAGCTCAGATTTCAGTGACATCTCCCTGCTGCCAGGAAGCCAGCTGACCGTGACACTGCGTCAGTAATCTGCACTTCGGCCCAATGCCTCCAACTACAGCGCAAGAGCTCCTCTCTGCTCTCAGGAGCAGTGCAAACACGTAGCATGGACATTGAGCTGAGAGATACAGCACAGTGACACAAACACCATCTCGGGAAATTTTAAAAAGCATCCCAACCATCCACCCATTCCAGACAGGCATGAGGGTCATGCAGTGCACACAAGGTGCAAATTTGCAATGTCTTCATTTAGGAAGGCTGTGACCTACTGGCCTTCAGTCTGTGAATGCTGCCTTTCATTCCAGCATTTAAGATGACAAGATTGACATGCAGAATCCATCTTATACTAATATTATATAACTATCTGGGGGTGTGTGCCTTACTGCCTGTGCCTCTTGTCTAAAGGCCACTGTGCTTGGTGGGAATACTTTTCTCAGCTACAACTGGGTTGGACTCCCAGCCCGTGCAATGCAGCTGCACTATATTTCACCGTGCATTCATGACAAATCAACATCCTCATCATGAACAATAAAAATTCCTCCTCCTCCTCCTACTCCTACTATTACTAGCTACTACTACTACTATAATAATAAAATTTGGTGGATTTGCACACTTTTGCATGGTGTGAACAAACTGGATCTCTCCCTGTCCATCTCCACTCTCTCTTCCTCTTGATTTGTGTAGGTTCATGTCCCATCAATACATATCTTTAATGCATTCATGTCCCATTAAGGCCTGTCTGTAACTAAATGTTGGGTCTCTGCTTCATGATTTTCACAAAAAGAGAGATTGAACTGAGTAGTAAATATACAGCAGGATAATCTTTGGAATGTCCTGTTATGGATGCATGCCATGTGATTTCCGGCTCATTTCTTGGAACAGAACCGTGTCAAGATGAAAATGAAAGTTCTTAAGTTTAGTTCCTACGGTTGGGCAAAGTTCAATTTCCTTGAGATAAATATGAGTTACACAAGCAATGTGTGTGTGTGTGACGTGTGTGTGTGACGTGTGTGTGTGTGCGTGCGTGCGTGCGTGCGTGTGCGCGTGCGCACGAGCCTGTGGTATATGTCCTTCACTGTAGGCTGTGGTGCAGAGTAATTGACTCCCACTCTAATGAGGTGCGACAAAAACACGTGTACAGGTCTTGAGGAGTTCTTTCCTGTCAGATCAGATGCAGATCCATATAAATACAGACATCCAAACAGGACACTCAGCTGCACAACACATGGTGTGCATTTGTACTGTCAGTTGAAAAAGAACAAATTAGAACTAGAGCACATAAACAAGAAAGTAGAAAGCAGAAAATCTGCAGAATCTCTAGGTAGTGCACGGTTGGGGGAAATGGCCCTTGATATGGAAAAAAAGCAGATATATTCCTATGGTGATCCATAACAGCTTGCACACAAACACAGGCCTGCACATGCATGCATCCTATAAGCTCCGTGCACAGGGACATCCAGTAACTGCTGTATGTTTGTTTAAACTTGCTGCTAGCTTACCAAGCAGGAAGAGGGAATGCTTAACAGCTCAGTTCCTCGAAAAGCTCACATTGTCGAGCTACAGTAAATCATTCACCTGAGAGATGTGAATATGATCGGTGAGCAGAACAGAAACAAAGGGCCAGAGATCCCATTGCATGGCATGGCATGGTATTGTTAACCCTGCTAATCTCCCAGAAGGAAATGAATAAGCCATTCAACATCCCAAGACCAATTCCCCTACCTGACCCAGGTTAGCAGACTGCAAATGCTATTCAAACCGCACAGCAGAGAGGTCAAACAAGTCCTTTTCAAATGGTGGGCATTTTGGAACGTTATAATGCTGTATTCATTGAAAGCATCTACCAGGATCTCACAGGGAAGGTATTTGAGGGTCGGTTGCAGCGGTTTGTTTGGAGAACAGTGTAACTCCAATGGAACGCGGCTGCAATGCTGAGCAGAATACCGCCCTGTTCCTCCCCTAATGAACATCAATCAAAGGCACATTTTTACAGCACTGCAGACCACCAACTGCACTCGCTAAGCAATGCAATTAAAACTAACTTATTTCTGGCCTGTGCAAATATTTCCTTTTCCCCTGTCTGGCAGAGAAAAAAGACTGCAGACGGACTAAAAAAAAGAGAGAGAACTCAAAAGGCAACAGAAAAGGCTGTTTAGAACAAGAATTCCAAGCATGTAACTAGCGGCTAGGCACATTTTTTCCGGGCAGAGCCACACTTTCAGCTTCTCGCCACTTTCAGCTTCTCGCCACTTGCCGTTCTTTAGTTGAGTGTCTGTTCAGCGAAAGCCAACATTCCCTGAACGACTGGACTCCCACACCGAAGATGACTCCAAGTCTGGCTGGAAACCTCCTCTCACAGACACGTGGCAGAGGTATCTCCCAGTGGACTACAGAATGTTGTGCACAGATAAAATAATGTGCACAGATTCTTTTTTAAATGTACAGATAGATAAAGTGGTTGTGCATGTCAAGGGAAAACAAGCAGTCTTTCACACACACACCTGCACCCACAGATAAACATAATGTGCACTCAGACACACGTACATCTGCATGGACACAGGGCTTTACATTAACTTTTTGAGGCACTTCCCATTTCCCATTCACACATTCAATGTCCGGACTGGAGCACGAGTACAGACAAATACATTGCATGTATTCCAAATCCACAGCCATAGATCGGTCCTATCCGTGCACAATTAGAAGACTGACCTCGTCGGCATTTAAACCTGTAGACACTTGCTATGCATCTCATGTTTATAACGCATTATGAACACACTTATAAGACATTATAATCTTCTCATAACCATGTATAAGTATATTTATAAGCACTCACAAATAATCATAATACTTTATAACCTTAATCATAACACATTATAACCTTAATCATAACACATTATAAACTTTATTATAATGACTATAACTATAACAAAAAACATTGCATGGATGCACCTGGCACTCAGGCGACCCACCCCTCGATCAGTCCCATTAGGGAAAGACAGGGCCACACAATCCGTTGGAAGTTGGAACTACTCCAGAACTACTCTGCCAGGGCTGGGAGGTACACTTCTGGCGCATGGAAGGACTAGGCTCTGTGGGTTGACTCCTGTCCGGGCCCCTCCTACGTCTCACCAGGTCCACTCCTGCTCTCACCAGGCCCAGGACCTGTGCGTTGCACCAGAGTCCCAGCACCGGACACTTCATTCAAGAGTGGTGGATTCCTAAGCCGCAATGGTTCCGCAGACTCCACCCGATTGAGAAGGTGGTGCTGCAGGCTCCGCTTGCGGCTTGAATGGCACTCCTAAAGGCCTCACCAAGGGTTTGTTGGGCTTCCTCCTCACGGAGGACACAGGCTGTAACCCATACTGCTCATAATTTCACCCCCCTCCATATCAAAGTATTGGACAGTATTAAAGGAGAGTTTCGCACAAGCTGTTTTCTTACTGTATTTGAAGACACGTATCCATTCGTCATTGGAAAAACAAAAGAAAAACACGTTCCATACCAAATTAGCGGATTTACCATCCGGGTGGATCATCAATCGTGCAATTTGTTTTAGTTCTGTTCTAGATTATATGACAGGTTAGTCCATGCAGTGTTGTTGCTGCACTCTTCCTGTTCTACGTGTGCTGACGTTAGACTCCACCCCGGACCAGCTTTTTTCTTTTTTTGTAAAAGAAAGAAATTCCTCTTTAAGATATTGATATCGATTTTGTATTCATCCTTAGGGCCCCAAATCACACCTTAGAAAACATGAGTGATGAGTGAGATGTTGATATTCATTCATTTTGTTCATCCAAATCACTTAGATACTTGAAATTAATAAGTCAGTATAATACACTTTATGTGTTATGATAAAGGTTATCATTATTTATTATTATTAAGTATTAAGTATATATATAATTATAAATGTTTATGAGAAAATTATATTGTCTTATAAGAATTTTTATAATGCGTTATAAACATGGAATACATAGCAAGTTATGAAGTATTAAAATACTTGATATTATAAGCCATTATAATAAAGTTTATAATGTGTTATGATTAAGCTTATAAAGTATAATGACTATTTATCAGCGCTTATAAATATAATTATGTTTATGAGAAGATTATAATATCTTATAAGTGTGTTCATAAACATGGGATGCATAGCAAGTGTTACTGGTTAAAGGTGTATTTAGTAAAATATCTCCACTTTTCCACAAGCTGTACACGGATGACATTCTCTCTGGCGAGGGGCCCAGAATGAGTGCAGGAGTGAACACATCAAAACTTCCTTTAGGAAGCACAAATGTATGGGCCCGGGGCACACAAAATAGGTGGTGTGATCAATTACCTCACACCAATCGCAACACACCTGTCCCATACATTTGTGCTTCCCAAACATCGACTGTTCCCATTCCAGCTTTTCCTCGTGGAAAAGTGCCGATATATTACTTAACACACGTTTTCTGCCAGAACTTTCAAATGGATATGAAACTAGAAGACAATATCTGACTCCAATCTTGGGAATGAATTACTGGGTTAGTAGTACACAACTACACACGCAGTTTGTACTGTGTGTGTAGTTTAAACACTGACGTGGTCAGTCTGTGACCGATCTATGGCTGTGAATTTGGAATACATGAAATGTATGTAAGATCACAGATATTCTAGCGCTATTAACAATATTGGGAAGGTGATTATTAGGCCACACAATAGTGCCAGACAATATTGTTTGCAGCTATAGGAGAAATCACCTGATGAAGGCCGTTCATGAACGTCGTGTCCTGACTGAGTTAATGGTGTTTTAACAAAATAAACACAATTGGAGCAAAGACTGTGTGCGGACTACTCCTTCTCTGTACGCAGCTAAAGGAGAGTCACAGAAAAAGTGAAATCAAGAGTCACTTGTCCAACGGAGTAATGGACAAGTAAAAGTTTAATGCACTTGTCCGGAAAGATTTATTACTTGTCCCGGACAACCGGACAAGCCTTAATGTCAAGCCCTGACACACATACACGCATCTGGCCCTCACAAGTATAGTAATTATCTGGTACACATGCATGCACGCACGCACGCACAAAGCTTGTTTAACTTTTTTTGAAACACACAGGCACGCACACACACACGCACACGCACGCGCACACGCACGCGCACACACACACACACACACACACACACACACACACACACACACACACACACACACACACACACGGCTTTGCAGGGTCGCAAAGACCTTTAGGTAGCAATGGAAAACATCAAATGTCACAGGGGTTTTCAATCATGGACAGAGGTCCAATCATCACCTGGTCCAGCAGGTTATTGTCATCAGATCTCCTGGGAACTAGATCTGCTGTAGTGTTTAGATAACATGTTGCAGGGAGGCAACAAGTGCACGGGGCCCATTTCCCCAGTTAACACAGCGAGGTCTCTAATGCAGTTCACACCACTGCCATTGTGCAGTTGGCACAATGTTATCTATCTATACTGTAAAATCCTGAGTGTCCATCAAAATGCATCAGATGGATACTAACAATTCTGCCACTGTTTATCCTTCTTTATTAGTTGTGAAGAATACACATTTTGAGAAGAAATTTCAGCTGCAATGAAAACAATAAAAGACTGGCTAATGGAGCTCTCAGCTGTGATTAGAAGGAGAGAGAGAAAAGTGCTGTCCTAAATAGATTCTGTCTCAACTGCTGCAGTCTGGTGGTGGCACTTTTTATGCTCTGTGGCATTAAGATTGATGAAGCTGCTTTGTTCTACATTAAGCCATACTGTATTACAGCTGTGCAGAATTATGTAGCAGGCCATCACAGGCATGGGCTGCATAAATTAAGAGTGCCCGGAGAGGGGGGGGGGGCACTATCTGAGCCACAAACACACAAGGTCTGCAGTTTGCATCCCCAGAGAATTTTGCACTTCTGGTGAATGTGAATGTGCGTGCATGTGTTGGGAGGGGAGGGTTAAGCAACAGCTTAATTTCACTACCATTTTCATCGGCTAGAAGCTAATCTATTCATTTGGCTTAGAGTCCTTGACATGAAAAAGAGAGCCACTGCTGTCGAACTCTGAAATGCTTTCTTAAAAGCCACATGTTGCACATCATATGTAGCCAGAAGCATGCTGGTTTGTGCATGTGTGAGTGTGGGTGAGGGTGGGGCGTTGGCGTGGCCTTGCATTTGAGTGAACCACATGCTAAAGGCTAAAGTCTTCTATATACTGTGGTTTGCACACACTGACTAGAACAAAGAGCACCACTACTTGAGGGGCTGGCTGTGGTAGAGTGCATCCAATGCCTGCATTACACTGACTATCCCCTGCAAATCAGAACAGGTTTTCCCACCATTTCCAAGAAAGACGGAAGCTTGGAATTACACAATGGGAGGTGCTCAGCTGCACGTGAAGCAGCAGAGCCCCCCCCCCCCCCCCCCCCCCCCGCACCCCCTCCTCTTCTGAGCATTTCCACCCTGGCCTGCTCAGAAACAAAACCAAAGTGTTGGCACACAGACGTGATTGCAAGACATCAGAACAGGCCATCAAACAAATATTAACCACATAACTTCCTGCAATGGTGTGAGAGCCGCTCCTGCCTGCAAGCCGCTTTGGCCGCATGAGGAGTAGTGTGGGAGGTGGAAAGGGTTGTTCAGGAAACGGATGTAGCGGAACCGAGCCAACAAAGCAGAGGTAGGAAGATGCCCATATATGAACAGATGCTTATGAAACAGGATGGAAGTCAAGGCTAAGTCTTCCATTGAGTGAGACAGTAATAAAGGCGAAATGTATACAGTGCATATACTGTACATGCACTGCGCATCAATAAACACACTCCAAGCGACTCAAGTTCCATTTAGCCTGGGAGAGACTTTGATTTCACCCACTGACACTTATACCACAGTCTGTGTTGTTCAGAATGCGTTGCTCACAGAAACCATCCTATTACGTAACGGTCACAACAATCGGGCCTTTCACACACCACAGATAATTGAGGAGATTATCAGCCCCAGGTAAACAACACAAACAATAGAGCTCACCTTCCTCTGGGGATGGTCTTTTTTAAATTGTATTTGTGAACAATACTCCAACACCGCTCCTTGAGAAATATCAACTAACTGATATGCATATAACCCTCTCGATTAAATAAATGAATCATATGAATCTGTGTTTAAGTTTAGATTTAAATAAAAAAATACTTGCTCCCTCTTCTGTAAATAAAATATAAAACTATGTTTTACTCATCTACAGATGAGTAAAACATAGTGTCTGTTCCTGCAGACTGTGCAGAAACCGCAGAGGCTCTGTAGTCAATTTGCATCACAATCTTTTTCAATCTTGCTACAATTAAATGGAATCTTCTCACTCTACACATGCAAATGAGTGGCTTGGCACCCAAAAGGTGGACAGGGGTGCAGGAAAAGAAATGTTTCATTCAATATATGGTGCGCCAAGTTGTGTTTCCAAAAGGTTGTGCTTTCCGTCCTAAAATATATTGGGTTGGGCAATAATATGGAAGGTCATATGACAGAATTGACCCTGTTTGGGGGTTTTCTACTGATCAACTAGTGACAGCACATTTTGCATGTACCTTTGGAGCAAGAGAATCATCTATCATCCCATTCTCTTTGAAATGCATGAGAAATATAGAGGTGATATGAGTATTGTGCTTTAAACTGCATGGGTGATGGGTCAACTAAGTTCAGCCTTTTATTAATATACTTAAAACTTAATATAATATATTAAGCATATTATATTTAATATACTAAGTTGCAAACAAACCCATCCACCTGTTCATGCCACAAAACTGTGTCTTTAATCAATAATTATAAGGATAAGGGCAATGTTTTTTTAAATAATTATCTGAGTAAACAAATTCGGGAGCAGATATGCTCTATTTTAAACTGTATGCTGCCCAATACTGCCATCATTGGATGAACAAATGTATCACAGTAAAACAGTAGCTTTCCTTGAACATTTAAAGAAAGAAATTCATACATTTTGTTCTGGCTTCTACATGTATTCATGCTACACAAGTACACAATAACACACTATAATAAACCGATAGGACTATCCCTAAACAACACTATATTGATAATACACATTTACGATATCAACAGTAGAACACCATGCCATGGACTCAAGGAAAGATAAGAATGCCACAGATTTGCTAGTTTACTATTTCAACAGGCAACTTGATATCTGTAAGTAAAGTAAACACCGAAGATCAAACAATGGCTAGAGTACATAGATAATAACAGCCACACAAACCACCATTTGGATGTTGGTTGGTGTTATAGCTCCATTGGGCATTAATATGTGTCTAGTAATAAATAAATAAAAGTTTATGATAATAAACATTTGTGTTTGAAAACAAGCCAGCTCGCCCTGTATCCCTCTGACCCCTCACCCTGACTCCCCATCCCATGTCTATCAAGTAATCATGCTCTATCATGCTCACAATAGACTGTGTCAAAGCCAGACAAACTTCTGCTATTGGCAGGCTGTTTAATTTGTGTTAACTTGTGAAATTAGATAGTAAATGCATGTCGAATTGTCCATCAGACGGGACTTTGACAATTATGCTTTAGAAACCACAAGGATTTGACTAGTGGAAAAATGGACCCCATTTTACTGGTTTGCACCATTGATTTCTCAGCCACAACTAGCAGATACCACTTTCCTTTGTTCTTTCCTCTCATCAATTACAGCTAACAAAAATGATTCATGTAAACACCGTGATTAGTTCTCCCAGGAGAGGACAGCCAGCAGCCTGCGTGCACAGCCTCTCTAGACAGTCTAATCTGTGTCTGATGAATGCCTAACAGATGAAACAGGTTTCCCCACTGTTTACAAGGAGGGAAGCTTGGAATCACGCTGCTAGTTCTAAGGAAGGTGCTCAGCTGCACATGGCAGAAGCAAAGATCCCCCCGCTGTATTTCCACCCTGTTAAAAGACAAAACCAAAGTGTTGGCTCATGGACTTGATTGCAAGACATCAGAACAGGCGAATACATTCTTTTTAACCACATTACTTCCTGCAAGAGCCACTCCTGCCAGGCATTTGCTAACCAGGATGAGGAGTGTGGGAGATGGAGGAGTTTGCTCAGGAAATGAAGGAGTGGGTGAACGGATGCTTATGCAATAGGGTGGAAGACAAGTCTATGTCTTCCCTTGAGGTAAACAACAATGGGGTAAATGTATACAGCCATAACATAAATACTTAAAACGAGTCAAGTTCCATAGAAACTTTGCTTTCACCCACTGACACTTATACCACAGTCTGTGTTGTTCAGAATGCATTGTTCACAGAAACCATTCCATTATGTAATGATCACAACAATCAGGCCTTTCAGACACCAGAGATAACTTGCGAGATTATGATGACCCTCAGGTAAACACAATAATAGATCTCACATTCCTTTTTTCATTGAACTGAACTCGTTGAACTGATACAACTATATGAAGTATGAACTATTGATTAGCGTAAACTCTCTGAACCCTTATTTTTGAGGGGCGCTAGCCCCTCCTATATACAGGTTTAATGTTTGTTTTTAGTTTGTTTTAAAAACGCCATTAACAATAAAGAGAATGAAATGTTTGTTTTGTCACCGTTTGTTTTACATCATCATTACATCACCTAATCATAGCAACATGCGTTAGAATTCCCTTCTCGATGTTGTAAGATGATACACTTATACACTATTATTTCATAAAGAAATAATTAATTGTTTTTAAAGAAAATAGACTGCAGACTGCCTAACAGAGAGTACAGTGTCTGTTCCTGCCGAGGCTCTGCAATCAATTATCATCACACCTGCCCCCCTGGAGAAAAGGAGCCTTTGTGAGACACCTGGCACTGGGAGTGGGGCTGTGGATCTTTTTCAACTAAATGTTTTCCCCCTTTATTTTTTTGGCTCCACAGAACTTTCCCCCATTAATCCAAATGAAATAAATGGTGTCTATGTCGATGTTGGTGAGAATGAGCAATATTCTGCGTGCATGCACTTCACATGGGTTCGCACGTGCACGTGCATGTGAAGGGGGGCCTTCCGAGCCCTGGAAGCTTCAGGGCCCTGGGGCCCTCAGAGGTGCTAATCCAGCCCTGTTTAAACTATACATGGGTCAACTTAAGTGGTTTAATTGGTTTATTTATCACACAGCCTTCAGCCTTTTACAGCTTAACATTCTCCAGTATATTATGAAATACTAGAATACAATTATGGAATACTATGGAACACATTGATGCAAATTCAGATGCAAACAGCCACCTGTTCATGCCAAAAAACTGTCCTATTCTATCACACAGGTTATGAAGAAAAGGGAATTGGTTTAGCATAATAATGTCAGTAAACTAAATCGGGGGCAGATATGCTGTAAACTGTAAATGGATTTCTTTGGCCATGGGATGGATATGGTGTCCTACACTGCCATCATTTGGATGAAAAAAATGCATCACAGTAAAACAGTGTTTCTAATTCAGGTTCCTTGTAACTTATATGTAAATTTAGAATCTGAATTTTGTTTTGGCTTTTGTACACTATACATTAACTAGAATAACCCCATATGCTTATATAAAACAGTATACCAAACATAACATCATGCACCCAATGAATTATGGCAGCAAAAGTCACTAAGCCAGACAAATTGAGCTACCAGCAAGCTGTTTCAGTTTATCATGTCCATTGAACGCACACAAATTGTCTGTCACACCTTAGAGTATATATTTTGAGTTGACAGTACACTTTGGAAAGCAGGAAAAACATGTATACTAGTATAGGTAGCTAACTTTCATTTGATTTCTGTCAGCAGAGGGCAGCATCGTACAGAGAGAACTTGTTTGAAACTTGATTATGCCCTCTTTCAATTACAGTATGGGCTGTGGTAATAATAGCTGTAGCTGAGTGACAAGCAAGCATTTCAACTGAGGTAATAGTCAAATAATGTAGTCAAATGAAAGTCACATTATGTGTGTACAGTACACAGCCCCCCCCCACCCCCCCCCACACACACACACACACACGCCAGTGAATATGTATATAAGGATTGTTGAGCGAGTGGGTGAAAGCTATTAGAAAAATATGTACAATAAAATCAATCCTGCGTGTTAAAGGATTTGCATTTGCGAGAGCAAAATGGTTACAGCCTATCTTTGCACTCTCAAATTCAAGTGAACACCCAGGATTGTATTGTTACACCATTGATTGTAGAACTAGAAGGAACCACCTTCCTTTGATCATACTCTCATCAATTAATTACAGGTAACAAAAATGATTTACGTAAACAGAGGGAATGGTTAGGTCTTGTGGACCAGAGCTTTGGACAAAGACAGTCACCATGCTTACTTTACCAGTGATTAGTCCTCCCAGGAGGGGACAACCAACTAGCCTGCAAGCACAGCCTCCCCACAGACAGTCTTAATGCAGTGGTTCTCAAAGTGGGGTCTGGGGACCTTCAGGCGTTTTTGAAGAAAAATGTGTTAATATAGTGTCAAAATCAGTTTAACCACTTTAGCCCTGTATGCATCGGCCATTTGAAAATCGAAGATCTACAGGACCCTAATGTAAACAAGTCTTAGTTGCTTTTTCTGGATTTATCCTCGTAGCAGATTTTGTATTGAACTATATGTACCCATTCTACAAACTGTTAATACAATTTTCAATCAATCAATTTCAATCAATCAATCTACAAGTTCACAACGTGTGGGCTTGTACATCAGGTATTTTAATAACACTTTGAAACATTTTAACTACACAGATCTTGTATGAGAGTTCCTGGCACATAATATTTTCAGATGGGGTGACAGGGGTCCGTGGCTAAATACATTGGCGTCATTGACGTGGAAAAACCAGGGGTTTTAGAACCCCTGGTCTAATGTGTTTGATGAATGCCTGGATAGGAATGCACTGATCTGAGTATCACCAAACCACAGCATATATTACATTCCAACTATTCTTGGTCATCCTGGGGAGCTGGTGACCACGGTTGGTGCTGTACTGTGGTGGGTGTTGGCGGCCATCGTTGCCCGTCAGCTGGTTAGTCAGACGACCAGCATGCTTTAACACATTCCTGGGGAACCAGTACAATGTTTACGCCCGTGGTCTAAGAATCCTGTGTGGTTTTTAGGCCTATACTTTTGATAGAAACAACATGTTCCGATATAGAATGCAGAAGACGTTTCACAGCAGATGCAATATGTTTGTGCGTGCTCAACATAGACAGATTGACTCATTGGTCTAAGGACTGGGCAGCACGCCAGGGCATCGTGGGTCTATATATCACTTTTAATTATAATTTCTTATCCAGAGCAACTTGCAAAGTATGTAATTGAGCCATTTGAGTTGAATAGCCTCAAATGAGCCAGCCTTGAGCTAGGCAGCCAGTATTCCAATTTATAGAGTGATCTATGATGTAGCAAAGTTAATACTGTAGCACCCAAGGAAGAGATTATTACATACAAGAACATTCCTTACAGTACAGCAAAGTAAACTCATATATCAAAGTGAGTGCTTAATGAGCAGCATGTTGCTACATCGGTTGCTACACTGCCTTCGAAAGGGACCCTACTCGACTCAAAATGTTGCTGTATGATGTTACAGATGGCTTTGGTCAGGGAAGTGTAGGGGTTGCTAAGAGACAGGGCGACAATTAGCCTAAATAGTGACTTATATAAGCAGATGAGTGACTGGCAGCAATTCAACTGCTAAAAGATGTAACCTGCAAGGGATTTAAGTAAACATATAAGGCTGGGTCATCACAACCTTCTGGTGAAGACATTTCAGAGGAGACTTGAGCACAGGTATAAGCCCACAACATCGGATGAAGCAGGAAAGTCAAAGTACTCATTCAGTTCATTCTAATTAATTCAGCTTCAATAATGATTCGTGTGCAGACAGCACATGTATAAAGTATTCCATTGTTATGGAAACATATAAGGCTGAGAGTCAGCCTTTATCTACTGGCTATAAAGCCAGTAGGGTGTGCCTACTGCAGGAAAGCCATATGTATGTGGCTGATGCATAATTTATACTCCGACGTCACTGTCACCTTAATTTGTGTCACCGTCGTACGACAACGTATAAATCAGGCTATGCAATGCCTGGCAACAGACAAATAAACGGTCATGGACATCTGAAACATGGCTGACATTGGCTGTCTGGCCAGCGGAACTGTCTGACCCCCAAATACTACCACTTTCCACTTTCATCATTCTCAATACATGCTCAAAGAGGGATTTGGCGTTCTCCGTATACAGTCCACACAATGGTAGGAAAAACAAAAGGCTATAAAAGCAAACTTACAGATTCAACATTTTGGTCTCAAATGAATGTCAATTTGCTAGGGGCTTTTGTACAAGTGCCAGTGTGAATATGGGTTTATAAACCAGTCAACTGTTTTGAATATACAGTGGTACGCTGGTTCACACTAACACTGGTAACACAGACAAAACTTCATTTTCCATTTCTGTCTTATTGCTAAAAGCCTAGCCCTAGGCTATTTGATGTTAAATCCCAAAATTGAAATAGCTGGCTGATATCACTGGTGGTCCCCGGGCCTGCTGTTAAGAACCAGTGCGGACAGTGAGGGGCCTGTTATTTTACAAAGCTGAAACCAAAGATGTTTTATTACACATCGTGTCTCCCGTTCCTAAGCAACCTCTTACTTCCTTGTCCGGCATATAATTTGCCAGAGGTGCAGTCCAATCTTGGTGTGGGTTGGTGGGGAATGTCGGTGTAAACAGCACTGTAACCACATGGCAACTACCTTCCCTATAATATAGACCCAGACGTCTATATATGTACGTAGCTGCATTATACAATATTTGCATGGTTAGCAGTAATCCTACTGTACCAAGGAGTTGTATTGCATATCTTTTTATCCAAAGCCTCACTCGCAGCAAAGTTAAGGCCGCCAAAGTAGCTGCCCTCTCGGGTAACATACACATTAAAGGGTGTTGTCATCTGAACAGAGCCAACATTAATTAGAAGTGCTCATTACATGACTTGCCTGCTTTAGACAGCTCTAAGCTTTCGAATGGCTGTCTACTATGACAATAACTGATTTGCGACTAAGTAAAAGTATATAGCTAAAAGACTCCCAAAGACCAGACTGCAAATGGGTGCTCATTAAGTCTCACGGGGAGGCTATGTACCCTAACCGCCTCAGGGGTGAAAGGGAAATTGAGAAAGAAAAGTAATTAACCAATTTCAGCCCTATTTTCAAAAATAGCAAATATAGCCAATGTATAATACTATAAGCTCACAAGCATGTAGATCTGCTATTTTTTAAATTGTCAGACAATGTTTGGGGTGACCCGATAGCCGAATGGTTAAGGTGGCAAGGTGCATACCACATAGGCTCTGATGCCAATATGTAGCATTATAAGTTATAACCTCTGGTTCGACTCCTGGCAGACCATTTGATATAACTCTTTTTTATTTTTCTGAAAATGTTTAAAACCTTTCTGAAATGTCTTAAAATTGTTAATTATTTTGTGAAAATCCTTGCTGATGCCCAAAATAGGGATGTCAAGTTTCAGGAGATATATTCCCTGGATTGTGAAAACACACCTTGGAGATGCACTTGCAGGGAGGTACTGTAGTGCAACTGTGTTGGTGTGTATTATTCTGGAGCCCACAGAGGATATGTAGGCTCAGATAAAGTCTATAAATATTCTGTTGCGCTAACACGTCACGACATGGTCCACATTTTCATGGACTCTGTGACATCGCACCAAAGGGTGAGCTTAATTACATGTTGACCACAAGGACATCATGCCAAGAGGAGCAAGCGATGTGCTGAGGCAGCATAATGCCTCGAAAGTATCAATAGTTCAAATATTGACAAAGTATGAAAAAGGCATATACATACAGTATATATAAGGATCTATGAGCAGCCTACATGTACTGGAGAGAGAGAGAGAGAGAGAGAGAGAGAGTTTTACTCTTGGCCTATTTGTACAGTATGTTATCTCTTTTCCACATTATGGAGTTTATTATTATGGTATTGCACGGACTTGCAGTGGCCAATCACTGCTGACCCGCCAACTGGAGAGTGTAGTGGTTGAGGGTTGAAACACTCTAAGAAGGTTGGAGACCACCTGATGACCTCTCTTCCAGGCCAATACTTCATCCATTAGAAATTGATTATATTTGCATCTTTGATGCATTTACAAACATTGATAGAATATCTCTTCATAATACCTCTCATATTGTAAGAATTATATCCTGGCTTGGACGCACAGCTTTAATTGTTGGTTTTAAATAAAGATTAACATAACTCTGAGAATGAGTATTAACTTTCCCACAGCAAAAACGAAAACAAAAAACCCCATCTAAATACCAAGTGCACCGAGCTGCACATAGCTTCTTTAAAAGGGAATGGAAATTGACACTGATTGGTTTAATTAATGTAACTAATTCAGAGCTTTAACACCGCCCAGTGTTAATTAAACCAGTAAGACGCCTGACCTTGAGGTTGCGTGCACACATCTGCCTCATTGATGGCAGACTGCTGGATGAGCGCTGGTGCTTTGGCATGGGGGGTCAGATCAACACAATTCTGTACTGGCCATATAAGGAGTACAGGGTTTGATGAGGTCAGATCAACATAATGGAATGTCAGAACAAGTCAGCTCCATAGTATATGGAGATCTAAAGGTGGTAGCGGGGACATTCTCTTGAGTGTACAGGGTTTGATGAGGGCCCAGGTAGGGCCGGGCCTTAATTTTCGGGCCCGTTGAGAACTCTAGTTTTTGCCGGCTGCTGGGCTAATAACTTTGGGGCAGGCCCGTCTAGAGTTTGAAATTTGAATGGACAGGTATAAGTCAAAAGGAAGACATCGAAGAGGAAGGATGGATGGGGAAGGATCAACATATGGAATGTCAGAACAGGTTCTGATATATATGAATATCTAAGGGTTTGAGGTCAGATGTAGAGTTGCTGGCCAATATTGATGACATCAGGGATCCCCATATATGGACTTAACTGCGACATCTCCATCCCTGATGATGTCACCTGATGTCACGAGACCTTGGCACCATATATGGTGCCCGACCAAAACACTAACTGACAGGAAATGCACGATTCCATAGTTAACTGTGACCGAAGGTCGCAATAAAGAAGATAAATAAATCTAAACTGAATTACCAAAATCAATTAAAGGGAATTATATAAAAGTGAAGATACATTCTTGGACTGTGTGAATAGAAACTACACACCCTGCCTATACGTCAAATGGATGACAGACTCCAAGAATAACATGTGTTCTTCATTCTCTCCAAAATGACACACAAACCACTCCCAGGGGAGTAAGTCCTTTCAAGAGCATTCAGTCCACAAAGCAATTTCCAGGTACCTCTCACTGGGTGAGACACATAACATATGTCACTCTGTAGCTTCTGGCATTTCTAAGAGCTCCCTGCAGAACAAAAAATGAAATGGACTCTATATTTAGAATGTGACATTTCTAGCACATAAAGAGCCTGCAATTCACTCCAGATGCAGTGAATGCTGTTTTCAGGCCAGCTGTGTTCTATTCATTCTAATCAGTTTGTGACACAAATCAAGAATGTCATTATCAGAACATACAGTATGTGGCTGAACTTCATTTGCCTGCCATTAGCGCACGGGCAGACTATTAACATGTGATGACGGGTGTTTACAGAGACCAGTGCTAGCTATCGTGCTGGGTGCCAGTGTGAATAAATCGGCAGCATCCTGCTAACCCAATAACATGGATGAGGACAGACGCTGTGCCTTAATTCCGTCAATGCCACTCAGTTGTCCAGGCAACCCACATCTTGTGACGTGATCACCCCATCCCTGTCCACCAGACCGAACAAAAAAATAAAACACAAAAAAAACATTAGGGGAATGCCCCCGCCTCTACCCACCTTCGTGACTTGACAGTGCGTTTTAACAGCGGGCGAGCATCGGCCGACACATCGCCCGAAAAGATGAATTATTTGTATCTTTTCGGGCAACGTTCCTCCACCCACTTTTCGACCATCGCCTGTTCGCCAGCTATCGCCGGTAGTCGCCGGGTCCCATAGACAAATAATGCACTTCCATTTGCCTGTCTGTCGCCCGCTGTTAAAATGTACTGTGAGGATGAACTCTTAAAGCCAGATTTATAGTTTGTCGTACACCAGTGTTGCGTGCCACAAATATCTGATCTACAAGCTCACATGTCACATCCACAATGTGAAATGAACTTGAAGACCTGCAATTTTTGGTGCGTGACACAGTCGTAGCCTATGAAGGAATATCAATTCATATCATCATATTACCCTGGGAAATAACTGTCCCTTTTGGAAAACTCGTACCAAACGACCTGCCGTTGGAACGCAACACTTTTTTCAATGTTTAGTACTAATAACATACTAAAACATACTAGTGTAATGATGATCAAATCAGCCCACTCTGTTCTCACCTTTCAATTCAGATGCTATCATTTTGAAGAGGGAACATCTACAGAGAACAAGTCCACAGAGAACAACAAGCCACCATGAATGCTTTTCATCAAGTGTTAATATTCAAGCTTTAGGGCTTCCCGGTGAGGTGCTGGCATACCGAACAAGCCTGTTGGTATTTTCCACAGATTCTGAGCCAATATCATAATAGCTGTTGTCACTTATGTTTCTAATGAGGACGGCTGACAGGGCTTTTGTCTGTTCCAAAGCAAGTCATGTCGGCCAAGCATTGGGGGCTTGATGATGATGGCAATTTAAATGTGTCGGCGAGAACTATATTCTCTGAGGGGCTTTGTGACCTGGCTAGTGACGCAAAGACAAGCTCCCCAGAGGCCAGGCATGGAATTTGAGTAGACGAGTAAGGGGGGTGGGTGGGGGGTTTACACTCTCACGAGATTAACACACACTACGGTCTGCACAGTGTAACCAGGCAACATGACCAACCCCACGTCATCACCAAAAACCCACTCAGGTGGTCAGAGTGGGGTGTTAGGGACTGGACACAAATTGATCACTTCACAGTGTCATCTTTATAGACCAAACGTTAGTGAAAATGTCAATAATTCCCAAACTTAAAAACAGATTTATAGCAGGTAAATGACAATTAAGGTAAAAGACAATGGGAGCTTTCACGGCCGTCAGAAATCCTGTTTCTACACTAATTTTTACGCTCAGACTCAGTGCTTTGTCTCTGTACCGATTGACCGACTGAATGCTCACATTGAATGTTGAACATTGGCTGTCGAATGGTATTCCTGAAATGCACTGGACTGGACTGGATTTGATGATATTAGTACCTCTGTGTGTGCAGGGGCTATTTTTGTGTTTATTCACTTTCCGAAGGTGATACTTAGATGATAAAGAGCCTTCTCGGTATGCAGAAGACAAGAAGGCAGAAGAGAGATCAATGGTCCACTGCTACTGACTGAAACTCATCAGACCAGACCTTAATGCAATGATCACAGTTTTGCCTTTGTGTTTTTGAGGGGCGTTAGCCCAGCTTTGTCTGTTCGTGTCAACACAAACCCAACTAGAAATGCACTCTGTCGAGGTTCCAACTTGCGCCTTGCACTTAAGTAGGCCATACATGGCCTACTTGTGCGCAAGCAGAGCATGCAAGTACTGCTACTAACTACAGTAATGTCTATTACAACTGCTGTTCTAAATCCTTTAGACCCGTTATTGACCTTACCTTATATGGATCGCCCATTTTAGATCGTCCTCGCCATAATAATCCATTCCATCCGTTTCTTTCAATCGCCTATATCTCCTATTCCTTGTACCAGATGGCATTTTTGGTCAAAACAACGTTTCTTTGATGGCACAGAGCTGACGCTGTGGAGGCCTCCAGTGCCCCGGCATAGATCCATCTTGTAAACAACAGTTGAACGAGACCTGTTAAACTTACTAGGATATGACTACTTCCGGAAGTCTGGAAATGTGGATTTTCAAAATAAGTGAATTAGATCCTAATTTTTCAATAAATGCTTGCAGGCTAAGGGCTCCGCTAAACCCCTTATCCCTAAACTTCTTTGCCTTTATTTTTTATTTTTTTTACTATTTTGCAAAACATTTTAGAATAGTTTAAATGGCCAGTCTACAAGCTCACAACGTGTCAATGTAGATTGGCTAGTTGAACTATTCAAAAATGTTTTTCAAAATAGTAAAAAAAAAGGCAAAGAGGTTTAGGGATAAGGGGTTTAGCGGTGACGAAAATGGAGCCCTAAGTGTTAAGAAGAAAAAGAACAGGCAGGTTACGTTAATAAACAGACTTGCACTGGTCAGACCACTCTCCTCACTGTTTTCTGCTTCACTCAGGAAAAGCTCTGAGGGAGACAGGGCACAGGAGTCACGAGTCAGATTTGAACATAGACTCAGCAGGGATGCATGATTCCGAAGACCAGTTACCATTAACCACTGTAGTCTGTGACTGCCTTGTTCATAGGGCAGGGCATTTTGGAAGAAATGTAATATCACTACATTTTTACCAAATAATATGCTCTTGTACCCTATACTGGCTCACCTGCCAGTGAGGAGCTCCCACAAGGAGGATAGAACACCGGCATCCTACTCCCTGTTATGATATGGCCTCAGCTGCCGGACTCAGTGACAAAACATTTATCTGCATAAGCATATTGATAACCATGACATGATGATTGTCTACTGTATCAGAGGGACTGACTGTATGTGCAATATGATATGAGATGCATACTAGTTTCCGCTCATTCTGTTCTTATCTATGTTTCCATAATCTGCTTGGGACCTCATGACATAGATCCACTGTTCTTACTGTGTGTGTGTGTGTGTGTGTGTGTGTGTGTGTGTGTGTGTGTGTGTGTGTGTGTGTGTGTGTGTGTGTGTGTGTGTGTGTGTGTGTGTGTGTGTGTGTGTGTGTAATAAACTCTAGAATGTATGTGTAATGCATTGCTGTGTGTTGGCACATGTTCTTTTGCACCTGGCTGCAACACGACGGATCATCACCCACCACCCCAAGGTTTAGATGGAGACTTCTAGAGGCCTTATAGATGGTCGCCCTTAAATCACAACACTCCCGTTCAACAATCCCTGCTGACAGGTGCCACCCCAGCCAGTAGTAGGGTGACAAAAATCACCCTCCCCTGGCTCCCCGTCACCTTCCCTCCATCGAACATTGTGTTCATATATGTAGCAAGCCAGATGCACCACGGTGGATTTGAAGCCCTAGAGACTCTGTGGTGGGTGTGCTCTGCAGTTACTTTACCCCCTGCACCACCTGAGCGCATTAATAGGGTTGCCTTTTTTTTTTTTACAATTTTGGAATATAAAACAATGACAATATTCAGTCTCATATCATGATATCAATAATATCAATATTTTGCCCAGCACTACTTTTTCGAACACATCAGTGTGTTGAATAAGGTGTTGATGGATCAACACCACGTTATTTAAATATGTCTCACTTAATGCCCTTGGATATAAATAGTAGTTTTAGCCATGTTTAGTTTGGCGCTATAGTGACCAAAAGCAGCTCAAACCACCTCAGCTGAACTCAATCCATATCAAGATCCAAGTCAGATTAATCATAACTCAAAACTGTTTAACATACCAAGTGATGCTTTAAAGACTATTGTAACATTGTAACATTAGACAATTTAAATGGATGAGTGAGAGACAAAAATAAAATACATTGAGCATTGAGAAGGCACAACGCAGGGTTAATGCAATTTGAACATAGATAATCTCGAAGTGCTCACAGCCTCACACATAGCTGGTAAATTGTATTTTGGGCAGTGCCCAGTCTGCCTGCACTTATGTTCAGGGAAAACTAATGTTATTCATCATGATTCCGGACCAAGAGGAGACTTGCTATGTTGGTTAAATTTAGCCCCAACTCGGGGCTAGTTAAATAGCAACAGATTGAATTGGTCTAACAATGACAAAAACATCCACATTTCGATTCCTCACATAATCTAACAAAACAAACTCAAGTTCCAATCAATGCAATTAAATCTTATATCTTCAACGGAGACAATTCGGCCAACTTACAGAGAACAACCGTGCTATTTTTGCATTGATAGGCGGCCTACTTGACCACAGCCGTGCAGCGCTGCTGCTGTGCTGGACAGATGCCAGCTGTTCGGGGCTACCTGCGCTCTGTGACACTGAGAAGTCATGGAAGAGTTTGTCAATAATTATGTGAATACGATAGCAGTAGGCGGCCGCTACCTGTCTACTCAGTCACGCCAGGTGCACCTGAGTGAATGCGATAGCAATGCCTGCCCTACTCCATCACATTTCAAATTCAACTCACCTGTCCGTTTCGTTTGGATCCAGCAGAGACGTTACGTTTCTGACGAGAGGATGGAAACCCGCTCTGAAAATGATTGTGCTACGACTTTAGCTCAAGCTTACAAGACAAGTTACAACGGTTTGTAACAATAACAAAGTATTAAAGTCCAGTCCTCCTGCCTGGTCGGATGCTGTTCAGCTCCGCTGCACTTGGTGACCAGACCAACTGAAGACGTGGGCAACCTTTCAGTCTACTCTCAATCCCTCATCTATTGAATGAAGGCGAATGCGTTTAATTTGGTAAAATAGAGGTGCAAGGGCGTCCTCTGTCGGTCTGGCAAACCATTGCAAGTTGCAACCAACCAACGAGTCCAGAATCCAGATAACCTTTCTCACTAGTCCGGCAGATGGGGTGGACGGGTGGGAAATTTGGTATATAGTCTTTTTTATTGGCCTAAAATATTGTCTATATACATACATTCACAAATCCACTTGCTGGCCGGCTTTATAGGGGTTTCTTGTGACCCTACCATCCTATGGCAGGCAAAAATGTCAAACTTTCCTTATACTTTAAGTAGCATGTGACATGTCAAACTAGGGGGTTTTCATTATTTTGAATCCATGATTCCATTCCAAGCATTAGTTTTGCACAAAAAACACTCCTTGGGCTAAAAAACGGCCATAGACGTCATGACAAATGTGATGAGATCAGCACAAAATGTGATGAGGTCAGCACAAGTGGCTATGGCTGTTTTAGCCCAATGAGTGTATTTTGTGCAAAACTAATGCTTGAAATGTATTCAGAATCATGATGCTACTTAAAGCATAAGGGAAGTTTGAAATTTTTGCCTGCCATAGGACGTTAATGGTAGGGTCACAAGAAACCCCTATAAAACAAATTGCCCAATACCAACAGCCGGTCAGCAAGTGGATTCATGAATTTATGTATATATTATATAGGCCAATAAAAAAAAATACTATTTTACCAAATTTCCCACTAAACAAAAGAAGCCTTTCGGCTGCCGGACTACACTCATTTTGTTGTTGGCACGCCGACAGACACACGTGTCGTGTGTGTTGGCTCTGTTCTTTGTTACTGGATTCTAACAAAAACATCAGGATGTATTTTTAATACTATATAAATGCTGTAACCTTTTATATAAAGCATATAGCAGCTGCTTCTGTAAGCAGCTGCTTCTGTAAAGCTGATTCAGTATTGTAATTCTAAAGTTAAAAAAAGGAAATATGTGTCTCTATAAAACATGTTTCCTTTATTGCTTAAAGAATACAACTTTGTAATCAAATTAATGTGTATCAATTCAACCACGTTATCCATGTTTATATTAAGGGTTTACCACACAGTCGCATTGCAAATGTTGATAATACACCAGAGGTGGGCAAAAGAACAAATTCAGCCCAGATATCAAAGCATTTTACAAAGTCAAAGTTAACATCCTTAACATTGTGTACATTTGCTTGGATGCACTCTGCAGCCAAGCATCACATAGCTCCTACACCTCAGAAAATCACTACCTCAGGGTGTTATGCCTCATTCATACTTTGTCACACCACAGCAGCGCATGACGACAATAGCCGACCTACAAGCTCACAACACCTCCATTTGATATGCATTGTGAGTTTGAAGGTCTGTTATTTTTGCGTGCGACGGAGCATACATTAGGCACTAGTCTGTCCTATGTCTTTGGTTCTATGAGTCAAAAATAGTCTGATTCTGTAAGGTGTAGCTAGCTAGTTAACAATACTGTGGTGGAAAGTAGGAAAAGAAAATGCATCAACATAGTGTGCAACTGAACTAAAATAAAACAAAATGTCGTTTCAATTTGAACAAAAATTCAAATACATATTCACAACGCCTCCAAAGAATCCTGTGGTAAAGAAATATATCAGGAGGAGGGTTAAAGAAACCTTTTTCTTTTTAATTACAGACAAAAAGGACCACAAGAAAGTTGTAATCGACAATCGAAAATAAATCCTAGAGCTGTTCTCCTCCCAAAAAAAGTAATCTAGCAAAACGAGAAACAAACTAAAAGAAGCAGTACCAGAATAATTGAACACTTGCTGCATTATAGCCAAAATTCACTGACTGCTCACCATCATTCTTCAGTGGATCCATAATTCATCTCTAAATCTACAAATCACTCACAACATAAACAATTCCAAGACACATTTGAACATAACCAACTGGAAAAAGGAAAAGATGAGATGAATCGAAAATGTCATAATAGCATCTTGAATCCAATTTTTCGTGTGTTCAGGTACTGCTTTCAAAATAACACGTCAAGGCTAGTTAGGAATTCCCCTCAACTTTGATGACACTGTCCATGCCTGAAAGTGCATGTTTGATGCTGGACTGACAGGCGTCCAAACAGATTTCGCATCTCTCCGCCAACAGCAGTAGTAGTAGGAGAATTGACAACTGTCAGAGGAAGAGCATTTGGCCAGGTTTTAAACCGGTGTCTGTCCTGGGGTCACATGTCATCCTCTTCATCCTCATCCTGGGAGGAACCAGCTTGCTGGGCAGCACTGGTTGCTGCAGCCATTTGTGCTTGCTGGGCAGCCTGTTGCATCTGCAGCCACTCCTGCTGAGCGAGCTCCGCTTGCTGCTGGCGTGCCTGAAATAGAAACACATTCATACCATCAAACAGAGCCACTGAGATGCTGGGCAATTATTAAAAAGGGTATCTTTGAAAAACAGACAATTGTCTGTCCTGATAAAGAGCAACATTTTAGTGTCTGACAGGTCTGCGGGACCTTTTTTGTTTTTCAAAGATACCCTTTTTAATATATGCTCTATTGCCCTACGCACCTGTCACTAGCCTTCAGAGGTGCGCATCAGCCTTTTGTTAAAAGGGCTGGGCAATTAACAGCATATATCAAAACAGATATTTAGAACTAGTAACCAACTTATAACCGAATAATCGAGAAGCAAGTTTTTTTTAAAATTATTATACTGGTACATTTGTTTGTTGTTATATATCAACAAATAAATACGAAACAATTCCGATTTTTATAATTGTCTAAATTAATTAGTCTGATTAACCACTTATTATAATGTGTTGTACAATGTTGGTGTACAAAAAGTGAAAAAATAGCTGATCTATTCTACAGGATCACAGCTCTGTAGATCTGCCATTTTCACTGTATATATTTCTTAGTCTATTATTAATCGTAACTGAGGAACATAAAAATTTGTTGTGATATTGACTTGAAATCATATTGCCCAAACTAAAATGCACACGGTCAAATTAGAAGAATTGTGAAGCCAAAAAGATGATATGCCATTTAATTATGCTCATTCATTTTCACCTTGGCAAATAATTCCTGCTGTTGTCTAAGCAGCTCTTCCTCTGGAATGCCAAGATTCTCTAGGCGAGAGCTCGCCTTCCTCCTCTTCAGCGCAACGGTTTTACACTCTTGCAGGACATCTTTCACCTCTGTGATGTATGACGCAAAACCAAGGCTTTCCAGGGCTACAATGAAAAGGAGACGCACAGAAACTGAAAAACCACCATCAATCACATTATGAAACAATGTGTGTTGCATGGCACAGTAAAATCCCCACTGTCAATTTATAACTGGGTGAGTGACTGAGTGTACAGAATTATGTAACCAAATGGACATGTGTACTGTGTAAACACTCAGTCAAATAAACACTGTGTGACAGGAGTAACACGACACCACACCTGTCTGTAGCCCCTTTTCTGTATTTTTGACGTTGACGTCCCAACAAATACAGAAAAGGTAAGGGTCCTGAAAGGGGCTAACCCCACCTGCAAGTGTGAACTGCAGTGGGACGCCCCTTAAGCACAGAGCCTCGGTTTCGATGGGCGCTGATGGGACACTTGTTTTACAGCGCCGGCTACTACCGAACGACAACCTACCTCAAACCCTAACCCTGACCATAACCGCAAGCACGAAGCTGCGCATCCCTCACCAACCTTAATCCAGTCGTTTTAACGCATCCCTGACTAACCTTAATTCGGTCGTTTTAACAGACCCCTCACCAACCTTAATACGGTCGCCTGTAAAATAAGCGCCCCCTCAGTGACCATTGACTCCCAGGCTCTGCGTAAAAGGTCATCCCAAACTGCAGTAGGGGGGTGCAATCAGAGCCATAGAGTAAGACAGTTACGACAACTCTGTTCACTTCATGGGGCCAGTCCAATGGCGGTCCTGGACTGGAAGTTGGCAGAAAATAGCAATGCATTGGACTCAGGCAACAGCCCAGCTTTAATGATCTTAAATCCCTTTATTTTAGATTGTATAGTACAACATAATATTGAAACAGTTGGCATGTTGCACACATGCTTAAAATGGCTGATATTTGCGCCGCCCTCGTTGAAAGAATTTCAAACTCCAGATTGTCCCTGTTCAGGCTGCATGAACAATGCTCGAGGGCTCAGTTTTCTGCCCCCTCAATGTCCGAACTCTGTCTTGCGTACTCTATGGCTCTGGGTGCAACTAGTACCTAACCTCGCGTCACCAGGCTTTCCACTGGATGTGACTCCCCTCCCCTGTCACACAATATTGTGCAATGGGTTTTTTGTATTTATTTTATTCGGCTTCATTGTACTTATTCAAAATTATTTGGCCATATACTGTTGTTTTTTGTTATAATCGATTGACTGAATACCTGCCAGTGTAATACTATTAATTCCCAAAGTCTTTACAGTATACTAGTAAAGTAATATATAACTTGCCATTGATGACATGCTCGGGAGATATGGTCTTCTTTTCGGACTTGTTGCATATCTCATTGGCTTCTGATGATATGAGGTGGATGAACTCCGTGCAGCAGTTCACCACAAGCTCTCTGGCGTCGTTGGCAACTCGCACATTGGGGAGGGTTTCTTTGATCATCTTATTGATAGCTGCCCTGGGAATGGTCAGGTCATCATCGTTTCCAGAGGAGGAAGCCATCGTGATTCGTGGTGGTGGTGGTATAATAGGCAAAAACGACAGGAATGTGTGTCTTTAAAGAAAAGCCCAGGGGCTCACAGCTGACTGAGCGTGAGCGGCTCCTCGGTGTTCACGTTATCTGCCCAGATATCAAACTACAGCACAGCAGGCTGGTGGTCAAGTTGAAGTTAGCTCAGATGCTGGAGAACATGGCTAGGCTAACAATGATGAACGCTCCCCCGCGTCTTTGTGGATCACCATCTGAGACGCCGACTGCAACAGATCGCCGCTCGAATACTGTGGACTTGTTCTTTCTACCGCGGACCCAAAGGAACCGACCTTATCACCCTAAACATAACTACTAAATCATCTCTCATGTTATTCCATTGTGGCCAACATTAGCCGAAATTTGTCCGGATGCAACGTCAGTCAAAAGGCGGATATTACTTCTGGGGCCTTGACTAATTTGCTTCATGTGTGATACCGCCATCTAGTGACCACTAGATGATTCACTCACTGAATATAAAAATTATGCTCCAGCGCTACAATACAAAATATATCTTCTATTAATCAATAGATTATATTATATTCGGATTATATTATATTAAACTATAAAACAAAATGCTAAGATTTTGTCAAATGAATAAATACAAAATGATTGAATTTGTATATAAAATATAATAATATTCACCTGTTCCTTTGTATTTTATGTGTGTCTACTAATCAAGCTTATTTTGTCTGCTTTAAAGGGCCACTTCACCCCTTTCACGAGCTTATTTTAATGATGTTTAGGACACAATAAACACTTTCCTGGGGGGTTAAACTTGAAACATTATTGTAGCCTACTGTAAGGTATATTTTCCCTTGATCTTTTTAAGGAGATCACCTTCTGGGTCAACATATTTCAGGGTGGTCATGGGAGTGCATAGCCTGTTCGTCTGGTGACGGAATGGTGGGTCAGCCATGGTGATGATCTTAACATTTTAATACTACTCAATAAGCTACTAATTTAGTAGCTTATTGAGTAGTATTAAAGTAATTGAAGCGGTCATGTTTGCAAATCAATAATATATCAGTATTCTCTGATATTGACCTGAGGGCCACATTAAGTGACGGGCTGCCAGTTGCCCATGTATGAACCTATACAACACTGATTCATTTAGCCAAATACAAAATTTGAACAATTGCATTAAAATGAGTTGCGACATCTTCAGGTACCTGTCCAAGGGTCTCAAATATCTGTTTGTAGTTCTTCAAGTATATGTTAGTGAACATGTCAGCAGTCACTTTGTCAGCTTTGCTGAGATTAGTCTTCAAACCATCCTCATACATCTTGTGCTCAAACTCTGTTATCACAGGCCCAGCTGGCTCAATGAAAAAGGAAGTAAAGTAGCCTACAGCATGGGTGTGATCACAGAAGACATTTTGGAGTCTAGGTTAGAAAGATAATAGAAAGTACTAATTTAATTAACTGTAAAGGTGGTACATTTTGATTTGAGAAAAAATATATCTTCTCTTGTACTAGGTGAAACCTAATGTCCTTCAGGCTGAAGAACATTTATTTTGTATAATATTCTAAAGCTTGCATTAAACATTCATAGATATGTTTGTTGTTCCCATTATCCATCATGACATTAAATGATGGTGGGAGTCTAAGTGTGCAGATGTTGGTGATGTTGACAACTGGGCCACAGGTGTTGGCTTGCAATTGCATGCATGCAATCAGCCTTTAAGGGAAGCTCACTCCAAGAGGAATTATCCATAATTTACTAATCCTCCTGGTCTCATGAGGCCAATTTAAGTCACAATGTACGAACAACACTAAAATGAAGAAGCACGTTTTGTCTGTGTGTGTTTACCTGAAGCGGCACTTACTTGAGATTAAACCTCAGTGCTTGTACTGCCAAGCTTTCACAGAAGCCCTCCACCGCAAATTTGGAAGCAGAATATACATCGTTGAACAAGATCCCTGAAAAACAACAAAAGTCAAATATGTGTGTTAAAGTACTTGCTGTTGATTGTTCATCACACACATCCAGTTGTTTGATTACGACCGTCCTTCCCTAAGTACGACCTGCTTCCTTGACAAGGTGCTGACCTTTAGACAGGTTCCTCATTGTGGCATACACAATGAAACAGCATGCAGCAATATAACAAACCTCCAATCTGTTTTCCTACCTATGATATGCATCATAGGTAGGAAAGAAGGGACACACACATCACATGGTTACCACACACACACACACACACACACGTACAAATCAGTTTAATCAGATACTGTACCACAATTTATCATCACCTTAAGCCTAGCCTAAAGGCCTACTTCTAACAGTAGCCTACTAAAAATATCCAATCTATAAAATCACAAAGTGGATATGACTCATTCTGAGCTTGTAGATCTATTGTTGGTGTTTTTGATTTTGTTTAAAATATTAAAAAGAAATTATAAAAATATTATAATATTAATTTAATAGAATAAAAATAAATCCTTACCCATGATTCATGAACCTCTTCTTCTCATCCTTTGCAATGCGGATAGCCAGGGCTAGGCCAATGCCAGAGGAACAGCCTGTAATGAGCACTACCTTCTGGTTCATAGTGACTGAATGAGTGTTTCTCTCAGCTCCAGCAAATAAGACTGAAACATAAGGGGCGAGTGTTTTAACAGCCCTGTAGCCTACCTTAATCCGCAAGTGTGCAACTCAGCACAACTGGCTATATGCCTTAAGTGCCTATAGCCTACTGTAGCTACTGTATAGGCACACACACAAGCATGGCTGACACATGGCTCTGACTAACACCCACCGAGGTTTAGGCTATAAGAGATTCATGATTATGTGTGTATTGATTGACGAGATTTGAGTTACCTGTATATCCCCTCAGTGATGACACAAACATAAATGTCCACAACAGAAAGATAATAGAAACCCTATGAAATGGAGGGTGGCTGACCAGATTTGGAATAGGAAGCAATTTGCCATAAATTGTACAATTTTTAAATGTTTGAATTGAGTTGAAGATGTTCAAATCAGAAAAGAAGACTGCAAGAACAAAGTAAATACTGGGCTTATGAAAGAATCTCCCCTAAAATTACAATCACAGACACTATTACAAATAAGAATATATTAAAACTAGAAAAAGTGCCCTTCTGGGCACAGGTCTCCACCAGGATAGGAATGTAGGACATTGCAGCTTGCCTTCATCTGGTGGTTGGATAAAAGGGCAACAAAAGTAAATTAGAGGTAAAAACACTTTTCGGCCAGTTATAGCGCCACCTTGAGGCTGAGTTGAAATTGTTCATGTGGCATTTCTTCCTCGGCCTAGTGGGAATGTGCGTGCACAATTTCACGGAAATCACGCGATGTGTTCATGATTTGCAGCATTTTGTTTGAAACTGAGCACTCCTGTGAACTTTGGAAGCCAATCTTAACCAATCAGGATGGAGTCTGAGAAATCTGAAAGACCCGTTTCGTTGAATGGCTCTAGAGAGACTGTGTACCAATTTGCGCGATGTTTGGACAAAATCTGTAGGTGTACTGTGCAAAAACTTGTTTTGCACAAAGCGGCCTCCTGGTGGTGCTATAACAGGCCGTTCTGGAAACTTTGGGGCAGAGGTTCATCGTTGGCATCCAGGGAGTGTGTGTGCAAAATTTGGCATGCAAAAACTTGTTTTGCACAAAGCGGCTTCCTGGTGGCGCTATAACAGACCGTTGTGGAAATTTTGGGGCAGAGGTTCATCGTTGGCATCCAGGGAGTGTGTGTGCAAAATTTGGCATCGACCGGGTTAACGGTGCCGGAGATTAGCTGCTCACGGACACACACACGGACGGACACACGGACGGACGGACGGACGGACGGACGGAGTGCAAAACATACTCTCCCCCCATGCCTTCGGCCTGGTGGAAACAATTACACGCAAAATGCCATGTGACTATTTTTTACAGAGGTTTTATTAAAACATTAAACATGGGAAACCCTGAAACAAAATTGAGTTCACTCAGTCCAATTTGGAAAATTTGTCCTCCACAAGAATTTATTTATGCCAGACAGAGCTTAATGCATCAACACTGACCATTATACTTACAAACTTTCTAAGACATCATAACTAACTGGTAAAAATAGTGCAGTTCTAATTAGCTTCCATATACTGTAACAGTCCATCGCTGGCATCAGTTTATCATAGACCACTGTGAAATCAACAAAATATATTTTGGTCACAGTGGGATGGATCTTCATGAGACATAATCCTAAAGTGCCGTAGTATGTCTGATGAAGTTCCACTGTGAATACAAGGATGTAATGAAAAGAATGTAGCACCATGTCATTCATGGACCTTCTCTTTTTTGTGATGTTGAGCACAGATTGTTCTACACAATAATGTAATATTTTTTAAATGTATTCAAGCAGGAAATTGTTCCAAAACCTTCTATATACAGTAAATATGACAGGATATTCTATTTTGTTATATGGCAAGGTCCAACTCCAAGGGAAAATATTTTCAACAAGGAGATACCAAATATAGTGTGGCAAAAAAATACTCTGTGAATTTCTTCTTGACGTTGTGAAACAATGATGTAAAACAAGTCATTTCAGGCATACATTCTGTATGCTCGATGATGTGAAACAATGGGATTTCAGTTGAAAATGGGCAAAGTTTACCTTTTAAGATTATAAGAACTGTGTGTTTGCAGATACAATAACTTGCCGACGCGTTTGCGTTGTGTGTTCCTGGTGGAAAGAAATGTAAGCCAAGCATCAGCAGGTAGGCAGAGTGTGGGTGTACATATGACTGTGTTTAGAAGTTGGCCCGGATGCGTTCCAATGGGTCTGTGTCCCACATCTTGGGGTCCCAGGCCTGGAACCAGCCAGTGAAGGTGGGTGGCTCTGCCCCCTGCTTAACTGTTGTGATGGGAACACCACGACGACCAGAGGGGTCAGAATCCACATAGTCTTTAGCTGTAAAAAAAAAAAAAAAAAAAGGCATGGATGAGTACAGGCATCTTTTTGTAGTCACAGTAATGGTCGAGATGGGAATATCACGACTGTAATGTGTGTGTATGTATGTATGTATGTATGTATGTATGTATGTATGTATGTATGACATGTACTGTATGTATGTATGTATGTATGTATGTATACTGTATGTATGTACAGTATGTATGTACAGTATGTATGTATGTACGTACTGTGGCATGTCGCTAGGCAACAGGCCGCCAGGTAAGCATGCGTCCCGAGAGAGCCAGGGGGAGAGAGGCAGAGTGCAGCCGAGAAGACCACGCCTACCACTCGGCCAGCTGGTAGACGGTCGCTACGTACCCGCCTACATTCTGTCTCAAGTTCATGCCTACTCATCAAGGCAACCTGTGAGCCCAGACACAAAGACAAAATGCAGACGAGGCTGCCTCGGCCCTCCTTTCCTCTCTGACGCTCTGAGGGAACAGGTCGGGCCATGCTCTGGCGGTAAACGACTCCACTCGCATTCACACACACACACACACGTGACACGACCCACACCATTGATATATGTGAAGCAATCGCTAATCCCCACGTCTCTCTTCCACCTATAGGTAACCCGCTCCCGATTATAAATCGGAACATAGACCCCTCCCCTGGCTGGATTGAGACGGGGAACGAAGTACCCGTCATTGTGTCACAGCCAGGAGTAACAGTGACATTGTGACAGACATTCACAGTGAGCCTCTTGTAGGGATAGAGCTGGCCAGCGCCACCCATAGGGACAGACGGGAAAGCCTGGAGCTCCCACAATTGAGTGACATTTGAGTTGAATTTGTGCGTTTCTGTTTACTCTTATTTTATCAAACCCATGCCCACGGGTCTGTGAACAATAAACAGCCGAATTGACGATATTCTGTGCCATCTGAGTGTCCTGGTGTTGTTCAGTCCCCACAGTATGTACATACGTATGTAAAAAAGGTACACTATATTATATTGATGCTGTCGGGAGGAAAACCTCCTAACTCCATTCTTGATTGTTTGCATAAATCAGTGCTATTGAACACCCTTTACGTCTGTGTTGTGTAATCTTATCTGTCTGCTAAAGCAACTAACTCCACCACCTCTCCCCCTCTCATGCAAGTAATTGACAATATATAAAGTCACAACACCAACTTTGATGAGGCAATATTTCCTTGTTTTCAAAATATACGATTTTTTTCACTTCCTGAAAAATGAATATTTTGGAGCAACTATTTATTATATTATCCAGCCTTCACTAAAAGCAATGTTAAGGTGGGGTAATAGTCCTTTGTTAAAATAAGTGTTAAATAACTATATTTACTGATTGTAATAGTGTTGTTTGAGGCCCCTCATAATAAATTGCTGTGTTTATCCTACCAATTTTGCCTCCCCCAGTTCTCTCCACCTTGTTGGCTTCGATGCCGATCCAGAGGAAGATCTGGTGTGACAGGAGACAGAGGAAGATACAACCACATGAGATTTAGGGATAAGGAAACAAACAATAAAACATCTCAGGAGAGCGTGGACCACTTCCTGATTAAAATGAGAGATCCGATGGTAATTCCGACATGTGGGAACAACGGTCAGACTAGCGCTCGAACATACGCTGCTCCCATGCTTGCGGTTATGGTTAGGTTAGGGTTTGAGGTAGGTTGTCGGTCTAATGACTGTCGGACCAATAATTGTGTCGGAGGAACTAATTAGCATGCCAAGGAGCTTACCTGATCCCAGGTGTCCATAATCATGACATCATCGGTTGCCAGATCCATTTGTGAGAACTCCCCAGGCACCTCGTCTGCCTGACAAAAAATAGAATACAGTATACTGTCAGATTTCAAATGCTGCCTTAAGGCAGCAACACTTGACTTCAAATGGTTCGGAAAGTTATGTACTTACTATGAGTCTGCCAGTTTTGTTTGAACAACCAAACAGTCGAGGTGGCTTCACCACTTTCTGCAGGCTCCTAGATGTCTGGTAATCCTTCTTCCCTCCCAGTGCTGACCAGAAAGCAGCTGGGGAGAGTGCAGTAGTACTGTATGAAACACAATTCTATCATACTATCATCACAGAGGAAAAAACTATTCCTATTGATAGTATTCACCTGGCTCGTTTCCCTCAGCCACTGCAGTGCCACTGCCTCCAAGCAGGCCGCTGACATACTTGGCCGCATTCATCTCCTCATCTGTGGCCCCGACTCCCTTCCACACGAACACAGAATCCAGTGACTTCAGCACAAACACATCGTTAGTGTTCAGAGAGGAAGCAGAGGGCTGCACCTAGATCAGCAAAAGTGAGACGAGAGAGATAGATTCAGTTTGAGGACATTAGCATTGCTTGACACTGATCCACCCATCAGTGTAGTTTATATGAAATTCATATTTATATTATATTTGTGTGTTTTCATCTAAAAGGCAATCCTGTCTAAATTGTCCAATTCTCTTTGTATAGCCTCCATAACTTTACAGTTAACAGTTGCCAAACACAGTCCAGAAGGTAGTTATTTTAATAGTTTCCAGGGTTGTTTCCACATTATGAGGTACTGACCCTGATTGGAGATGTTTTTAAAGAGGGGTGTAGATGTGAACCATAACCAGTTTGTTTTAGTTTTGAAATAGGTGTCTTGGAACATAATGTTTTAATATAGTATAATATGTGTCAATGTAACTTTTAAAAACTGTTCTGCCGCCTTTCTTGTACAGGTCACCCTTGAAAAAGTGACAAGACTCAATGGTCCTTTTCCTAGTTAAATAAAGTTTACACAGAAAATATGTGCAAAACACAAATTACGTCAACCAACTCAAGAATGTGGAGAGAATTCTGTTGGAAGAACCTAAAATGTAATCAAGACAATTGAAAACAGAACAGCCATGCTGGAGACAGTGTGGCCACAAGGAGGCGGGCCACGCTCATATATTCTGGACTTCTGAAATGCTGGCAGGATATCCTCTCCACCATGGAGACCATTCTGTGTTTTAAGATACCTCAGACTTGTTCCTTTTTATTGTTAGGAAATATCCCTGAAGAGTTTCTAATACATGATAAATATTTAATCAAGATCCTCTTAGCAACAAGTAAGAAAGCGATCACACAACGCTGGTACCAACAGGACCCACCAACGAAAGAACATTGGATGCACTGAGGAATTGTATGTCATGGAAAAACTAACATTCATACTTAGATTACAAGAGGATAAGTTCTATAAAAAGTGGGATCTCTTCTTCCAGCCTATTGATAATCTATGAGGAATTCAATGAATGTATCCTGTAATATGAAAAAATGCAGCCTTTTTTCTTTTTTGTTTTGTTTCCTTTTTTGTCCCTTGCTGTGTTTTTTTCCTTTTTTGTATTTTGTATTTTCCTTGTCTTTTTCTTTCCTGATTGTTGTCTTTTCATTAATAAAAATTAAGTGGAAGAAACAAGTTTACACAAATAGATAAAAGATGTTCTTCATGACAGCATGAGGTTACATGTATAATAAGGAGTTTTATATACAGTATGTTCAATGTAATAAGTTGGGCTTTTACCTCAACAGCCCTTGTGGCTTTGGTGGAATTCTGCCGGATGTGGAAAAGTCGTGTGCCACCAGCCTGACTCTGGCCCCCTTTTCTAGACGTTCCACCCAGGTAGATGATCAGAGGCTTCCCCCTGAACAGACTCACAAAGTGGGGTGGCTCTTGGCCGTGAGTGACACGTACCTGTGGGAACAAAAGAGTTCCCATTTTACCTACAGTACTGATAGAAGACAGGGTTGTTAGGAATAGCATCTCTAGATCAGTAGCTTTCAGTTGCTATGTACTGGAATCTGAATTCCGTCAAGTCAGGCCTTAATATGAAACAACATAATGTTCCTCTGAATAAATTCATTGTCTGTCACCCATGTTTGGGTCCCACATTTAATTAAGGAACACTGCACTGTTAGCTTGAATGGAAGTGATATTCACAAATAATAACCATATACAGTGTTCTGTCTTACCTGAACAGGTGATCCCCCCATGGAGTCGTCCAGTTTGACGGTGAGGAAAGCTGAGCCAGCCAGTTCATCCTGTGTGCACTTCACCCCTTGCCTAAGCACAGAAAAGCAGCCACACTTTAAAAGATATATGTCAGAAATGAAGAGGAATGTTGTAACCGATTCCTCATACTGGTAATTACCTGTCATGGGAACTGTACTGCCCTCAACCACAAAGCTCTGAAGAGGAGCACACATACAGCCTAGACTAGAGCATCAGTGGATGTGCGCTTTTATCCATCTCTAGGGTATATACATGTTATTTTATTGTGTACTTGTATATGGGTAAAATCTTTTGTGATTTCACCGCTGTGTGGCCACATGAGGGAGCACTAACCAGGTGTAGATGATGTGCTGTTCTCGTCCTCGTACGTTGTATGTGTACAGCACCAGATAGCAGTCCCCTCCGTAGAACTGTCCGTAGCTGGATTGGTCCACAGAGACCTTCTCGCCCTCTTCCACACGCCAAATCTACAGACACACACACACTATTGCCATGACTTACTAAGTATAATAAACAGTGTACTGACATAATCAAGTGTAATCCTGCTAGTAGCCTCGGTACCCAGGGTTTTATTTCCGTTCGCTACGGCTCATCCTGCTAGTTGACGCACCTGGACTGTTCCGGAGCCATCGTCCACCATGCCATGTTGGGCAGCCATGGTCTCATTGCTGTGCAGGGCGGACGCATCGAAAGGGATCTGCTCCACCCGGGCAATGCGGCCCACGGTGTGGGGCCGCCTGGGGCCCGTGGTCTGGTCCTTGTCCATCCAGTTGCAGAAGAACTGCTTGAACAAGGTGGTCTCACTCCCTGCTGGCATCACTTGTATCTGTTCATGTCAGTAGCAGATACCATTCACAGGTGGAAACATTGATTTGCAAATGCCGTTTTCCAGCACATATCCATACTGAAAGGTGTAAACTTCATCATTACATAGCTGTACCTGGGTGTGCTTGGGGTAACCTCTGTCTTTAATGAAATGCTCTGCAGCCTTGGCAGCAGCGTGGCGCTCTGCTGGATTTGCATCAGGTCCTGCAGTTTACAGTAGAAGTGTGGTTCTTTGGTTAGAGACCTGTCACTTATGAAATGCATGTACAGTATGTTGCTCTTTCTGTCAAATGAAAATACTACAGTAGTCACAGTAATCAAGGAGGAGGAACAGTTTGCAAAAAGAAGTGGTCTGACTGGATATTAATAATAATGCATATAAATATGTATGACATGGGAAAAAACATTAACAACCTTTCCAGACAAAGATCTTCTTGTCTGAGCCATTATCCAAGATGTAGCATTCACTGAGGGACAGCATTTCTTGTTTGAAAGGGTTTGTCTGAGCTACCACTGACATCTTCATGGAGCCAGCAGCATCAGAGATCTAGAAAACACACAAAACATCTGTATCAGTCTTCTGGGGGATAGTATACATTACGGAATTTACAAAGGTATTTGCTGATTTTCATGTAAATTCAGTAATGCTTATTATTTACATTGTCATGCTCACCTTGTAGAGAGTTCCCTTTTTCTGGTTGGCCGTCTCTGCGGATTCATCATCAGGGCTTCTTGATGGGATTTCAGGCATTGGTCCAAGAGCCTATAAATAAAACACACACAAACACATTTGTGACCCTTAAACACAGTCAAATCCAGAGTTTGTCTGGGTATGAACTCACCGACATCCTGACATGACTCAGACAAACACTTTATGTTGTCGTAACAACAGCTATTCTGCTCCATACAACGGAAAAGTTGACTCACATTCAGGACATCCTCTGGTTCACTTCCCTCGTCGATCATATGCATCTTGGCGCGGCCTTTTCGCTCGTTGTCCCGAATATCGATTGCCACTCTCAAAGCCTTCACGCGTTCAAAGTGGTTACATTCACTGCCACACCAATTGTAGATGTCCTGTGATTTGAGAGACAAACAGGAGGGTGAGATTAACAGCATGGCATTATTGTTGTCAGTCAATGTTTTGGTGTCTGATACCTCACTGGTCACTTTTGGTGTCTGATAAGTCACTCCCACCTGAACTCACCTTTCCCAAGTCAACGATGAAGCAGTCTCCTTTGTTAAAGCTCGCCCAGGACATGTCCACCTCTGTAGCCCTGATGACTCTGCGGCCCTTGACATGTAGAAGGCGTTTGACATTCATGTCGTTGGTCACCGCATGCTGGAAGCCCGAAGCCACTCCACCTTGCTGTGATACAAGTCAAATAAAATATGGCATTAGAACAATCATGTCTTCTTGTGGGCCAACTGACACTGTGGGTTCCGACCGAAGATTTCGGAAGATTTCTGATTTACTTTAGTTTTGGAAATATATTTCAATAGGGCAATGCAAAATTTGATATAAAAAAGAAAATGTACTTTGTAATCTCTACTTTTGAATTCTTGAGTATTTACTTGAGTATTAACTTTGTCCACCACTGCAGATATGGTTCACTAGCTCACTGCCTCTGTTTTTCCACAGGCCTACAGTATTTCAGTTTGACAGATTTGCTGCCATTTGGTGTTTTGGAATAAGTCATGAATTCTCCTTAGCCTGTTTTCCATTTTAAATTCTCTGTGGGAATCCCTTCAGTGGAAACCCTGTGAGAGCAACCAGCTACTCTGCACTGTTCTCAATATAGTGCTATGAGCATTGTATACTATACACTGTACTGTATGTTTTCAGACAATGAACAAACTGTATTGCTTGTTAATAGTGTTTCATGCTGCTCTCTTTTGGCCAGCTCAAAATAAAAGATAATCATAAGACTGTAAAAATTGTGCCTCAGTCTTGATTTGGTCATTCTATGTATATTATGTTCCCAGGTCTAGTTATATTTGTTCTATGCTCCTGTTTGCCTCAGCTGTGTTTCATCCCCCCTTGTGTATATCATTCCCTAGTCAGTCCTCATTGGATCATTGCTGTGTGTTACAGACAGTATGTGCACAATATGTGTTACCTGCATTAAAACACCCAGTCCTGGGTTTTTGAACACTACCTGCCTGGCTGCCTCACTGTCCTGCACTTGGGTCCTTACCACACCAGCATGTGACACACTGGAGAGGATTCATAACTCTGATAAATCCGATAGTAAAAGCAGGAACTAGGGATGCACCGAAATTTAAATTCTTGGCCGAAACCGAATACCGAATATAGGAAACAGTTGGCCGAAAACCGAATACCGAATATCCGAATATGATTAATATTATACATCTTTTTTCCTACCATTGCTGTCATGGCCGTACCTTAAAGCTACCTGATTTATTTAAAATAAATGATTATGGCAAAACTTAACTTAAATAATAATCACTATTATGGGTCCATAAAACATTTATTCAGCCCTTTTGAATGCATTAATTGCATACACTATTCGGTGATATATTTTCTGCCTATTTGGGCCGAAACCGAATAGGCCGAAAATGAATATTTAGCCATTTTCTGCCGAATATTTTCTGCGGCCGAATATTCGGTGCATCACTAGCAGGAACATCAGTGTGCCTATCAGAATAACAGGGACAGCACTGCATTATAGTAAGTATAATCTTTCTGAATCTGTATTGATAAGAAAATGATGAAGTTTGCCGTAAAGTACAACAATGTTACACCACATGTAGACACCAAATCTCGTGAGCTTGTAGATTAGTTATTTTTGCAGAATGTTCCTATATTATGACATGCCCTGGAATAGTAGGGTGCATGTGGCTAAATCATCTTACTTTGTACTTGACTCCAGACTTGAAGTAGCCCAAAAATGTGAGTGACTCATGTTCTTGAACATCGTGGAATTGTACTGGTCCTCCGCCCAGGAAGTCATCAAGCTGGGTGGCGAAGATGGCAGCCGCACCTTTCTCATCCTGGGAGCTGTCTGCTCCTATGGTGACAGTTCATTGAAAACTACTTGTAAGAATATAACAGGAAACATGTATGTTCAACGCGTGGGTCCATGCATGTGATCCACTTGCGGGGAGTTAATTTGACAAAGTCTCATGATCTGAATCAAATCGCCAAATTGTTCTCTTACCCAGCCACATATGAATGTTGTACGAGAAACCCGCGGTGGTGTACAGCAAGATATAGGCATCACCGGTGTAGAAGTCTCCATGAAGCTCTTTGGGAACAGGCTTCAAATCCATCTTCTCCACCCGCCACACCTGCAGGCCGGGCTCCTTCCCTGCCACCTCAAACTCTTTGTGATTCACCATCACTCTGATGGGCAAAGGAGAAGATTCAGACACTGAACCAAACAATACACTAACTTTTATAAATGATAAAAATCAACCGTCCAGGCCTCATCCATGTAAGGACAGAAAAACTATCCACGATCACTAACCAGTAACCACTATACGTTGTTGAGCGAGCTGAAGGACTCTGCTAGAATGGCCTGAAGGCCATTCTACAAGCTTACAATGCTGTTTTAAGCTTGTAGATGTGCTATTTCGGCGAAGGTTTTCTCCAGAATACAGATGCTGGGGTTTAAGATGCTTTTGTCACTAATAAAATGTTATGCCAAAATTATTCAGATTCACATCAAAATAGGCTTAAACTCTTAAAATGGCAATTAATCCTCAGTGTGCAAACTGTGCATGCATGCATGGAATCGTTTGCTCAAGACAGGTGTGCTATGAGCCTTATTGGTGGGCTATATGTAGGCTTATGTGTAGTGTGCTGCAAAAAAGATGTGTGCATGTAACTATTAGGCCTAGTGCATAGGCCTATATATATATATATATATATATATACACACCGTATATATATATTGTATAATAATTGTATAAAGGTGTCAATATGATGTTCCCTCTAAACATCCCAAGATTTCTAAAATACTTTCTAGATGCAGTTTTGAATTTGCAATTCTCTATCCTCAAAAATGCCACATAAAAAACTGCAAATGTTTGTTGCATAATAGTCTAGTCTAATTTCACACTTGTCTACGGGTTGGAGGAACCATAGGCTATGAGTAACACGCAAAGAATTCAAGAGTGGGTGAAGTAGCCTAGACCTGCAGCGACATGCTGGAGAACTAGAATTCTCAGTGTGCCACTGCAAGAACTTAAGAATACCCCATCATTTCACGATTGTCAAATGAATGAGCTAAAATAAATATAATTTCTGAGACCCAGCCATATTCTACAACTATCTATCTAGCATGCACTGAAACAGTGTTAATTCGGCAATTTCCTGTACCTGCAGAAGCTAGCTCGTAGAGCGGACAGGTAGTTAGTTCCAGTCTTCCAGATGTCCGCAAACTCCGCAAACCAAATCTGTTATACCGGTATATGTAGTCTGGGCTGGAAGGCTGGAAAAACAGCATCATTATGCTGACAGAAGAGGCGTGTCTAGCCGCATCCCATCCACAATGTGTGGGTTTGGTCATGGTGTGTTCACTGTTGCTGAAGACGTGCCCTTAAACCTCAAACCAAACCACCAAACATGCACGAACGTACGCGCGCACGCACGCACGCACGCACACGCACACACACACACACACACACACACACACACACACACACACACACACGCACACACGCACACACACACACAATTTGTAGGCCTACTTTACTTGAGTATTTCCAATTTCCAGTACTTTTACTTCTACTTACTCCACTACATCTCAGAGGCATTATGTACTTTTACTCCACTGCATTTATTTGAAAACTTTAGTTGCTGCTAGTTACTTTGTAGATATTGATTATTATTACAATACATACATTAACCACTTCAGCCCATAGATTTTGGGCATTTTGAAAATAGCCGGTCCGGTCTACAAGCTGTAGATCTGCTATTTTCAAAAGATTTTTATACATTTGAAAAGTTGAAATGAGACATTCTGCATAATGAGTACTTTTACTTTTGGAACTTTAAGTATATTTTGATGCCAATGCTTTTGTAGCCTCAAGTACATTTTGAATTTGTAACAGAGTAGTTCTACATTGCAGTATTTAATATTTTGTATACCTGCCTATTTGTTTTTTTAATGTTGATGAAATTACATTACTTAACAAGATGGAAAAGAAAAGGCAAGCAGTTATACGTAGCAAGGTGTTGTGATCTAATTTAGGCTATAATGGCTGAAGCTTGAGATGGAATCTGGCACACAGCGAAATGTCAATTTAAATGGGGATGGTCCACGGTCTGAGTTGAATACGCCCATGATTGTGTGTGCAGTATAGTGTGCCAGAAAGCTGTCAACAGGGTGGGCATTTGGCCTCTCAGATTAGGTCCTTCACTCTCCATACCACACAGCTGAATCAGCGCATTCTACCTCATTGTTTGTTATGCACACAGCAGAGCACACACAGTCCTTGTTGAATGACCATCTGCATTCTGCACACACTTTCATTCATCATCCACCTCTTTCTCTGACACGCACGCACGCACGCACGCACACACACACACACACACACACACACACACACACACACACACACACACACACACACACACACACACACACACACACACACACACACACACACACACACACACACACACACACACACACACACACACACCTCCTCCGGCCACAATAGATTGCATAACATAGTCTGGACTCTGGCAAGTGCCAAGTACTATGTTCTCACACTTGATTGGGCACATAACTTTGGTGTTGGTCGTTTTACACAACATGGAGTTGGTGGTGTAATTCTGAGGGTTTCTGCATAGACCATGCTGCTTCAACATTCAACAAATGTTTGATATTTGTGTATTTACCTTGTGCAGGTTTCTCTTGAAAAAGAGATTTTCAAATGTTTTTACCTGCATGGTTTTAGATAATGGTGTGATAATAACAACATTCCACCACTAGGGCTCTATGTACAAGTTTCATCGTGTAGCATATATCAGATGAACAGAGAAAATACAGTATTTGGAGGCAGATCAAAATCTCCCACAGTACAGATTCTTCTCCACTTCAGATTCCTTCAGCAGACGTTGCGCTTGCATGAAACCAGTGGTGGAATGTAAGTAAGTAGCCTACATTTACACAAGTACATTTTGAGGTAGGCCTACCTTTCTTTACTGGAATATTTCCACTACATCTCAGAGGCACATAGACTTTTACTCCACTACTATTTGAAAACTTTAGTTATAGTTACTTACTATAGTCATTCTAGTTATACTCTTAACTCTTTACAACTGAACTGCAGCCCAGTATTTAAAGGAGAATTCCATACTAGAAGGCTTTAACCTTTCTTTGTAGTTGTTACGTCCCCATCAAAGAGGTCCAGGTGTTATTTTGTGCAAAAGCTCCTTATTGGCTATTTCCCCTACCATAAGCCCTAAATGAATTGCATTGAATTGAATGGGGCTATGGGGTGTTGTGCTAATTCGCTTATTTCCATCGAAATAAGTAGTAAAGTGTGCCGCTTGGGTTATTATTTACATTATGAAGAGAGGATATATATATTTTTTTTTTTTTTTGAGCGATGGAAATAAGCGAATTAGCACAACACCCCATACATCCCATTCAAATAAATGCAATTCATTTAGGGCTTATGGTAGGGGAAATAGCCAATAAGGAGCTTTTGCACAAAATAACACCTGGACCTCTTTGATGGGGACCTAACAACTACAAAGAAAGGTAAGAAAGCCTTTTAGTATGGAATTCTCCTTTAACTTTACAATTGGAAATTTTTCATTTTAATTTTGTGCATTGTAAGGACAACTTCATTATCCCTAATACATAATTCTCTTAAAAGAGTGTAACAACACAAAGCAAATCCAATCCAGATGGTATAGTTGTCTCCACCAGGCCGAAGGCATGGGGAGAGAGTATGTTTTGCACTCCGTCCGTCCGTCCGTCCGTGTGTCCGTGAACAGCTAATCTCGGCCACCGTTAACCCGGTCGATGCCATATTTTGCACACACACTCCCTGGATGCCAACCATGAACCTCTGCCCCAAACTTTCCAGAACGGCCTGTTATAGCGCCACCAGGAGGCCGCTTTGTGCAAAACAAGTTTCTCAATGCCATATTTTGCACACACACTCCCTGGATGCCAACCATGAACCTCTGCCCCAAACTTTCCAGAACGGCCTGTTATAGCGCCACCAGGAGGCCGCTTTGTGCAAAACACGTTTTTGCACAGTACACCTACAGATTTTGTCCAAACATCACGCAAATTGCTACACAGTCTCTCTAGAGCCATTCAACGAAACGGGTCTTTCAGATTTATCAGACTCCATCCTGATTGGTTAAGATTGGCTTCCAAAGTTCACAGGAGTGCTCAGTTTCAAACAAAATGCTGCAAATCATGAACACATCGCGTGATTTCCGTGAAATTGTGCACCCACATTCCCACTAGGCCGAGGACGAAATGCCACATGAACAATTTCAACTCAGCCTCAAGGTGGCGCTATAACTGGCCAAAAAGTGTTTTTACCTCTAACTGCACGGATCTGTGGATAACCTGGTGGAGACCTGTGCCCGGAAGGGCACTTTTTCTAGTTCCTCATTGTTATGTACAGTAATAACAATAATAACTAGAACTGCACTCTGTCGAGTGCATACTTGCTTGTTGCACACTAGTAGGCCATAAATGGCCAACTAGTGTGCAAGCAGAGCGCGCAAGTACTTTCGACCGCTGTAAACTGTCAAATCTCAGTATATCTGTGAAGGAACGTTTGAAATGTAAAATTATTAGGTGTAACTACTGTATTTGCTACCTACCTACTTTATGCATATAAACACCTAGTATTATTAAGTATGTTTCAAGTTTCTATCTATATAAGAAATACAGTTTTATCGATGTAGATATATTCTAGATCCCTTTTTAGGTTTTCAAAGAAAAATAAATCATTGATATGTGATGAAAAAAGGTATATAAACTGATTTAAAATATATTATACAGTATAGTTATTTTATTATTTATTGTAAATTGTCAATTGTTTTAAATGTATATTTCATCTTGGATTATAGTGATATTAATACTAAATCATGATCAGAGTAATATGTGTCTCTAACTTCAATTTCTGTAATAATACTTTCACATTTGTTAAAATATACATGATCTACAATACTTCCGTAATCTGTAGTTAGATTTGTATTTAATTGTTTAAAGCCTAATCTTGACATGAAGGTCTTTATAGTTCTATCTTTCTCAGTATAATGGTCTTCATTGAAATCTCCTATTATCATAATTGCAGAAGTCGGTGATGATAGATACTTTACCATGTTTTCGAGAAATGTGTTTAACTTCGAAAGGTCTGTTTTATTTCAATGGAAATATCTTCTTTTATAGCAAACATAACTCCCCCACCTATATCATATTCTCTGTCATTCCTGATTGTATTGTAATTCGTGTTCATTTTTTTTAAATTTAAAAGTAATGTTATTATTTTTCTTTAAGTGTGTTTCAGTAAAAGCTATTAGATTCAACATTTCGAGTTGGGAATCTGAGTTTATATCTTCTAAATGTGTTAGATAACCTCTGACAATCCAATTTTTAATGAATGTTTTATTGGTAATTGAATTATCTTTTTTTGATACTCTCTTTGACAGTATCGTTACTTTTATACACCCCAGAAACATAATGTTGTATTACTTACGTCATCATTGAGAGCAGTTATACATATACTATATAGAGTCTATAGTTGTAAGTTGATTAGCGGTATACTGTGGTTACTTTGCGCCAAAAACCGCGACAGCCAACCCGCCATTTGATGCGTATGCAAATAAAACAGCAGATTTGTGCCTGATCTGCTGGGACCAGAGTACGTGGTGTGTATATGTATGACTAGCTCTAAATGATGACGTAAGACATACGTATACATATACATATACTATATAGAGTATGTAGTTGTAAGTTGATTAGCGGTATACTGTGGTTACTTTGCGCCTAAAACCGCGGCAGCCACCCGCCATTTTATGCGTATGCCAATAAAACAGCAAACCTGTGCCTGGTTTGCTGGGACCAGATCACATAAATGACCATATGTCTTACGTCATCATTTAGAGCTAGTCATACATATACACACCACATACTCTGGTCCCAGCAGATCAGGCACAATTTGCTATTTTATTTTACTCATTATGTATATAGTATACGTATGACTAGCTCTAAATGATGACGTAAGACATACGTATACATATACATATACTATATAGAGTATGTAGTTGTAAGTTGATTAGCGGTATACTGTGGTTACTTTGCGCCAAAAACCGCGACAGCAACCCGCCATTTTATGCGTATGCAAATAAAACAGCAAATCTGTGCCTGGTTTGCTGGGACCAGATTACATAAATGACCATATGTCTTACGTCATCATTTAGAGCTAGTCATACATATACACACCACGTACTCTGGTCCCAGCAGATCAGGCACAATTTGCTAGTTTATTTTACTGATTATGTATATAGTATACGTATGACTAGCTCTAAATGATGACGTAAGACATATGGTCATTTATGTGATCTGGTCCCAGCAAACCAGGCACAGATTTGCTGTTTTATTGGCATACGCATAAAATGGTGGGTTGCTGTCGCGATGAACGATGACCGGGCGAATTTATTACTTGCGCTCTCTGCTTGCGCAAGTAATAACCAGTAAGACGCCTGAGGGAATGTCAGAACTGGTCAGTATATGGAGATCTAAGGGTGGTAGTGGTGACATTCTCTTGAGTGTACAGGGTTTGATGAGGGCCCAGGTAGGGTAATAACTTTGGGGCAGGCCCGTCTAGAGTTTGAATGGACAGGTGGGCCTGTTGAGAACTCTCGTTTTCGCCGGCTGCCGGGCGCGGCTACACTAATAACATTGGGGCAGGCCCGTCTAGAGTTTGAAATTTGAATGGACAGGTATAAGTCAAAAGGGAGACATCGAAGAGGAAGGATGGATAGGGAAGGATCAACATATGGAATGTTCATGTTCAGGTTCTGACATATATCCATATATGGAGATCTAAGGGTTTGAGGTTTGAGGTCAGATGTAGAGCTGCCGGCCAATATTGATGACATCAGGGTTCTCCATATATGGGCTTAACTGTTACAGCAGGTCACATTTACTATGACATCATGGTCTCATCCCTTAAAAGAGTCAACAGACTGTGGAGCTCTTGGGTGGTCAGCTGAGCAGAAAGGCCCTGTCGCCCATAGTAGTCATAGTTTCAAGGAAAGCTGGATATTCCTGAATCGTGAAGGACCAGCAAGCATTGCTGATGTATTTAAGCTATGTGCTCAGTCTTCTCACTGCTTACATATTACAGTAATATTCATTGCTGCACACATCAGGGTGAGTGTGTTCTGGAAATGCTGTTTTTAGGAGCAAACCAGGTTAACAAGTTATCTGAACTGCTGTTTTTCACTGCAATGAGGTGGTCTATCTTATAATACCTAGTATATAGCGTCTAACAAAAATCTATCATCTAACACTATTTATCATAAAGATTCCCCGTATCAGTAGGGTACATTTAAGCTGCAGCTCCCACAAATTGTTTAAAAACTATTTCAGTGAACACTCATACAATTAAAAGACATGGTAAACATGTTTGTGTATTCAACAAACCTCAGTAATGACAGGTCAAAGACAACATGATCTACATGCTCATTGTTACATTGTCAGTTTAGTGGCTTGGTGTCAGTGATAGCAGACAAACTATCATAACAAGAGCATTTGTCATGTCCATGACAGAATTTTGTTTTATACTGCGACAGTAATACCAAAGATTGCACCATTATACAGTAGCCTACATTAAACCCCACGCAAACAATTATACTAAACCATTGTCTGAAGTGTAGCTGCTTATAACAGTACTTTACATAATATCAGGCAACTTATTATACAAGACAAGACAAGACTTGACTTGACATGCATATTATTTATTGTTACATAACTTACATCCCATGATTCACATAAGAGAGTACAATTATTTGGTTTGGCTCCTTGACATGGCGTAGTTAATTGGTGTAATTATAGGTTTAGGTCAATAGATGGTGGCCATAACACAAAGTATATGAACTGGCATGTAGAATAACTCGGTCGTGCACTCCGTTCCCAGCAAAAATGCACAAAATTTGACAAGATGAAGCACATTTTGGTTAACCTTACTTAAACTATCAATAACACATTTTAAATGGAAAAAGAACACAATAAAAACAAAAAGACATTGGTGTTTGTGGTGAAGAAATAGCCTTAGCCTACTACGTTCTTTCAAATCTTTCTTTTGCATATAAACTACTTGGGACGTGTTCTGCATAAGCATGGTACAAATTATTTCAAAGTCCTGATTAAGGTTTAATTAAAAAAATAATGTATAACTTCATTCAATCCTAACGCAAACCTGGACTGAACTTGTCTCAGTGACAGCACACCAAGTACCTGTTGCTATACTGCTTGGGAATCACTGATCCACTGCATCTTACATTGAGCACGGCGACGGAATATGTAGAACTACAGTAGACAGGGATATCTGACATGTAGGCTATTTGATGCATACACTAAGGAGCCAAACATCCAAACACAATTCAATTCCTACATACATTAAATAGCAATGCAATTTATGTATTTTTCACTCAAGTACTGTAGCTAATTTACAGGATTACTCAAGATCAAGAGAGAATCAAAACACTTTAATTAATATTACCGGTAATAACAGATATAAATATGAAAAATCTAACAGATCTGTGTTGAACACGTGTCTATAGAGATAGTGTATACCGATTTGCCGGTACCCTCACAAAAACATGCAGTAATCCTGGTCTCTAAACTGCCTCCCCCTGGCCAGCCGGGGCGCCTGATGGAGGGGAAAGGAACTGGTTGGAATAACATGTTCCTTCCACTCGCTACGTCCAACCAGGGAAACCTCCCCCTGTCAGGTGTAAAGGAGCAACCTGGACACTCAGGCATGAAGGAAGCATGAGTTCAAGTCCGTTGCTCTCCCCATGTCCCCCATATATGGGGACTAGGCTATTGGAGGGTGTGTAGAGCCCAGGATCTCATTAGATAATTGACACAGGGGTGAAAAATGGGTTACAAATTCGTGGAATAAAAGGAAAAAAAAAGAAAAGATTTGAGGCATTTTGTTCCAAACGGACCAATCCTGCAAACTTTGGAAGGCAATCTTAGCCAATGGGAATGGAATATGGGAAAGCGGACAGACGGAGTGCAAAACATACTCTCTCCCCATGCCTTCGGCCTGGCGGAGACAATAACAGCATGTGATGGCCTGTGCTAAATTTAGTGTGCTTTCATCTTTGCCACAGGGACAAAGATGAAAATATGCCTATTCAGCTGACTCACCACAGGGCATAGAACAGACTATTGATCTGAGAAGCTGTTAGAGAGAAAGATTATTAGTGAAACCTATGATACATTTCTACCATTTTAGTATATTGTAAAAATAATGAAAAAATCCTAAGAATATGTAAGATTGCATGAGCACTAGATGTCCCAAAAAGGCTTTCCTTGTCCAGAAAATAAAGGAGAAAGAAAAACACAAAGACAACATTTATACATTGATGCAATTGCTTTTCCCATACATTTGTTGCCCTGTATGTATGGAAAAAAATAATCACACCCGTGTGAAGCGAGGGGTGCTCTTATCATCGTACATCATCATGACGTAAACTAGACACTATATCCAGACCATTTGCTCAGACACTATGACATAAAATTCTCAATCCTCAGTCAATGGGAATTTAATGTTTGTGTAGGACAAAGTTTTTGGAGAGACACAAAAAGCTGGATATAGGAGGGGCTAGCGCCCCTCAAAAATAAATATAAAATTACTTTTTTTGAAATGTAGCATTTTGACCAATACATATTTACCATCTATATGGGATGTGGCCTATCATTAGCTGGTATCTTAGCTCTGTACAAGCATTAACTGATTGAGTAAACTAACACAAATATTGTAATCTCATATTTTCATAACCAACCTCAACATATTGTTGAGACACCACTAAAATATTGAACACAGCGTTCTGCACAGTTCAGAAACCATGAAGGCCTTTCTGTGTCACTATGATGGGTGTGGTCATTTACAGTCAGGAGCTGCTGATCTTTGTTTGGCACGCCACATGCAGGACTTAATAAAAGCCCAAACACAAATGCACTGCCAATTACAAACCAGTTTTAAAAGGAAAACATTCAAACTTTCTGGTTTATCAGCTACTAGGGAATGAAAAAGACACAGTATCCATTGTCAGAAGCAGGGTAATTTCTGGGGAGTTTCTTGATGCAAAGCTTTGAGCATAGTCACATGTTAAACAGAAGGAGCACAGAGCCGTCCAGGCCAGCACGATGATTCACTTATCCTTTGTTGTACAACTGATTCTCAATGTGTCACTGTCATACAACAAAGCATAAATTAAGCTTAAGAAGTCTCTGTACTACCGTTTACCCTCTTCCATGGTTCAGTGATAGGAGCTAAAACATTGAAACTTAGCTTTAAAAATCAACAGCAAGGGTCAACGAGGAAGCCCTGTGGCCTGCAACTTCTCCATGGCGACTGTGCGCTCCTCCGCTTTCTGCTGTGAGCGGCGCAACTTATCCCGTAACTCCTGCAGGTGGTCCAACGTGCCCTCCAGCTCATCCCTCACCGTCTTCATCTGGCTCTCCAACATCTGTGTGTGGTGCAGAGAGCTTCTCCGCTGGCGTCTGCTGGAGCGCACCCTCTCCTCCAGGTCCTCCACTGCAGCACACAACCAAGGATATTATGGTTAAACTAACAAAATAACTACAACTAGAAAAAATTAAGTTAACTGAAATACATTTTAAACAAGGCTTTACAAAAAATAATAACTAACTAAGTAGGCTAAATGTCCTTAGTTTTTCAAAAATAGTAAAAAATTGAAAATAGCAGATCTAAAACATCACAATGCATCACATTCTGAGTTTGTAGATCACCCATGACAAACACTCCTTATTACAATACAAAACTAAAACTAATGAAAAACAACCCTACAACTATGCCTTTAAAATTAAACTAATAAAATGTTTAAAAATTATAAGCTTGTACATAACAATGACACCATGGACACCACCAACACCCTTTATGGCACTGTCTGTCCACACTGTTATTTGCAAGTGATCAGATGTGATTTGTGTATTCAGACAATGCCAAAAATAGCAGATCTACAAGACCACAATACTGCACTTTGTGAGCTTGTAGAGAGGCCATTTCAAGCAAGTACAGTAACAGCACCGTACAACAAACTAAATATAAATAACTAAAGTGTCCAGAGTAGACTGAGACACATCTTTAGAAATCAGATTTCAATCGCATTTCAAACCACCTAGGAATGTGATTCAATGAAATCTGATTAGCAAAAAACTGTTTCCATGTGTTTTTTGCTGTTCAAACGTGATAAAGCTAATCTGAGTACAATATGTATAGGCCAAAAATATGATTTTGGCAGTTTGAACATAGCCAGACTCTATATTAACGTAAATTCCAATCAATGGGGTTAATACAGCTTCACAGCTATACTCAGGCTTTTAAGCAGGGGGCAACATGCAAAACATACTGATACAGACCCATATTTTCCTGATAGTCTTGGCTTTCTGTCCCCGGCTTCTTGTCTAGCAGGCTCCTGGTCTCCTGTAGCATCTTCTCCATCTTGACAAGCTCTGCGGCCTTGGTGTCACTATCTCGCCGTATCTTGAGCAGCTGCTTCTCCCTCACTGAAAGCTCTTCCCAACACTTGCTCATGTCCTGTGTCACACAAAGCCTGCCAACTGGAAACCCAACACGACGGTACAGCTGATACTAAACACTGCGATGAACACAAGGCGCCTTAAGATGGGTGAGCGATTGTTATGACGTGTGCACTGTGCACTAGATTTGACGAATCACATCCCTCTCAAAAGCACAATTTGGAACTAAAATGCCCCAATGTCACTAGCTGGTCTCACGCTTTCCAACAAGAAATTCAGTTCTCTTCCCAATAAACTGCCGTGCTAGTTTGGTCTTAAGCCTCAGCACGCCAAGAGATTACACAAAAAACAGTACACGACACGCCATGTCATAAGACTTGCTTCAAACAGCCCTGAAGCAAAAATACATATTACTCGATGAAGCCAAAAGGGGGAAAGAAACAGTAGGTTATGTGATAAACCATTCAAATAACACTAATGTGGACAGCCAAAGGAAGTATGACTGTTGTTCAGATTGGTGAAATGTTCATTTATGAAACAACAATGTCTGTGCATGGGCCTATTACAGTAGTGTTTGGAATATTATAGATTATATATCAGCAATCAGTCAGTGTACCTAAACCAGTTCAAAACAGGTTTGACGCAACTGACTATGATCGTGACAGTTTGGGGCAGGTTGTTTTGGGTATGAAAAAGGTGGACATCACAAAATTACAGCTCAGTACAATGTCAAACTCTGCTCCCTTCTCCAGCTACTTTTATCTCGCTTATCTAACTTGCAATTCTCAACTCAGCCACCAGATGTCGGCCTCAGACCTTTTCTCCATTCCCTCAGCCCGTCAACCCTAAACACTTGAAAGTTAGAGCTGGGAGGGTTCTGATCTGCTTGGTAACATAATCAAGGTTTTTGGTCTGGCCCATGAAGCATCACATTACTATGCCATGGTCTTTGCATTGAACAGGTCTGGGGAAATTGACCTTAAAACTCCAATCACAGATAAGGAACGGGATAGCATCTGTCCGAATATTAAGGAAAGTAGGAAAAATCTCTGGACATTAGAATCAGACTCATCCACTGGACTCAATCAAGGTTACACAGGATCAGAATAAAAGACACAGCAAATTGCTGGAGGTGTGAGAAGGCAGAGGGTACACTTTTACATGCAGTATGGTCATGCTCTGCTATCCAAGAATATTGGTTCCAAGTACACAAGAAAGGTTTTGACATTATAAACAGTAACTTTATTCCTAGCCCTGGGGGGGGGGGGGGGGGGGGGGCTCAAATAATCGATCCAGGAAAGTAAAAGACCCATGACATGTCATTCCGATCCCGTCAGTCTACTATCCTATTAATAAAGGCATAAAGCCAAACAATACATCTTAAACAGCATAATGTATAAAACATATCATACACATTATATCAATCCATATTATATATATACAAACAAGGCTCTGCAGTGTTGTTAGCGGTTTGTTGACAGCAAAGTCATCTGAAATTGTTTAGTCTTAGTCTAGTCTTAGTCAACTAAATATCAAAATATTTTTAGTCTTAGTCTTAAATTAACAAAATTAACACTAGTCTGTAAACATACTCATTTCATTTCTGTCTAGCTAATCAGCTACTTTGGGCATCTCCGATCCCTCTGTAGAGCCATGCTCTCTCTTCCGCCGTTTTTTCTGCCCCTCTTCTTCTCTGAACTGATGCCTAATGACAAAATAAACACAAATTATTATTATTATTGTTATTATATAATTATATGCCTTATGTATGACAGATGTATGACTTAAAAGTAAATCTATACATCACAAAGTAATATATATTTTTTGTACAATAAGGACTTAATTCATTTGAGTTTTAGAGTAAAACAAAAATGGCAGCAGGATTTGGCGAGTGATAATTTTATATTAGCAGCACAATCATGCCAGCCCCTGCAGAAGGCTGCATAACATTTTACATTTTTGGACTGTCCTAAACTGACTCAATACTTAAGCTCTTGAAAATAAGTGAAAATCAAAACACATTATTTTGTTTCCAACTAAATTGAACTGTTTAGTCCCACTTTGTACTCTGATCCATTGTAACTTACTGAAAATACGTTCTACAATACAAACAAAAAATCGAATTCCAAGTTGACCTCGTTAAAGTATCGTTTGAAATATAAAATATATTGTGCTGTGATGATCTTTCCCCATACAAGTTCACAGTGAATGCAAGCTTGGTAAGGTTAGCCAGCAGTTATTTTCCTTAAAAACAATTCAATCTGCCACTTGAAATGAAATAGCTTAGTAATATTTACTGGAATCCATTTCCACATATCAATGTCTGGACAAATGATATTCCGCACTTTGGTTTGTAACCTTTCAACACACTTGTCATCAGTATTGCATTGGTCATTGCACGCAGTACCATGCCATCCTCCCTAAGATTTTTCAGGAGCATGCGTGCACGCACATGCATCGATCAAACACAACCTTACGTTCACACCAGCAAGGTTTACAAAGGCTGCAGAGTGTCACACACTAGTGTGAATAAACCTAAATAAGCCCATTGTGTGACCTGCTAACTCCTGTAGTTTAGGTGATAAGTGACATGCACTTGACTGCATTAACATACCCCCAAAGATGAAATCGCTTGTCATACATGAGTGAGCTCACCTGGACTGCCAGCGCCGGCCGCTGTTCCACACTCTACCAAAAGAGGGTAGCCAGTTAGCGTCTGTCTTGGAGCTGTGGTCAAAGTTGGCCCCCACTCTGTTAGGAGGCAGCTTACTCAACTTCTGCTGTTCCTCTGGAAAGGAAAATAAATAAATAATAATAAATAAATGCACAGGGGATAGGACAACTGAAATAATCCTTAATTACATTTATAAAAGGATGTTCAGTCATTAAATCAACATAATCACTTTGTAGTATTAATGTTTATGGCAGCGAGGTATGGTTTAGTGCAAGATCCCAGGAAGTGTAGGTACAGAATAACCCCCCAGGACTGTACCTTACCACCACCAAACCATGCCTAAACTCAACCTAGTAAGTAGTAATTAAACGAAAGACCTTCAAATTAATTATTACACCACCTCAAACCACCTAAACTTCACTAAAATGATTTAAGTAAACCACACCAAAACTATTTGATTGGTCAAGGGCCATCTACCATTCTTCCGTTCCTACACCCTCTGGGATCTAGCACGAATTGCGGGTATGGTATATTGGTTGAAAGTAGCCTCGTTCCCACCAGCCTTAATCATCTGCGAAGAGAAGGCAGAGAGTGTATAGTCGGAAGTGACGGGACGGAACATCCGTCGACCAATCACAACACTTAAACTTAATTTCCTTGAGCAGTATTTCCGCCAAAATCCAGCACTTCCATTTATACACTCTACAGCGTAGGTCTTGCCCAGCGTGGGTTGAAAGTGGTTAAGCTCTCAAATGGTGCAACATTTCCTACTCTGTTTGAGGAAGTCTTGCAGTGATGGGCCGATCTCCTGCTGCGCTGCCATCCCAGGGTTCCCATCTCCAGGATCCTCCTGTAACCATGGAGGAATGGCCCCTACAACACAAAGACTACACTCATTTCTGTAATAAGAAATAATATTTTTCTAAAATGTCTAAGCAGACACAAGATGGTAATAAACAAATCATGACATAAAAGTCAACAAGTAAATCCCTGAAAACAAATCTCATATAGCTGGGGACTAAGTGTCTCAGCAGGCAGAGCAGAAGGCTGGCGATCGTAATGCTACTGGTTTGAGCCCCGGCTCCACCTGCCTGCGTGTTGAAGTGTCCTGGAGCAAGACACTGAACCCCCAACTCCCGATGAGCAGGTTGCCATCACCATTGTGGTGAGTGAATGTACTCACACTCACAGTACATTGTAAAGTGCATTTGAGTGTTTGTAATGACTAGAAAAAGCACTATATAAAGTACTGTAAAAGCTGTCCATTTATCATTTATAGTCCAACAAGGAATAATCAAGTACCGTAATCAATATTACAAACAAGCCTCCCCCCGTTAGTTACAGCAAACAAAGATGCATATTATATTCATTCATAGTTTCAAGTTCATTTTACCTGTGTGAACATTTCCACTGTTTGAAGAATCCTGTAATAGAAGAGAAATATTAGAAGATCTATGTAGTTTTATTATGTCACAGTGCAGACAAATGCATCACATGGCATTTGGCATGTGCTGGGACTTTTGTATCCCACTGTTCTGTCCTTAACAAGAGTGGAACAATATTTTGACACCTCTAAATGTTTAATAACTTGAACGGGGTACTCCAGGGGTCTGTACTTACTTTTGTCTCCTCTACATCAACATTTTTTGCCAAAAATAGCCGATCTACTGTACAAGCTTATTCTGTTTTCGTCTAATGTGGCAGGGCGGCAGTGGCTCAGGGGTAAAGTGACATTTACCATTTAATGTTCACCTTTTATTATAACATGCCCAGAATTGGGTCACCAGGGTTAAAATTGTTATATTACTTCCAGGATAATAAAAACCAAAAAGATTCTGCTTACACCAACCATGTTATGGATGGGGCGTCATCGTGCTGACCAAGCTTGGATCTCTAGCCGAAGCTGGTCACTCGTAGTTCAATGAAACTTTAACCCAATATAATCCCAAACTCACACTCTGGTGAAGTGAGGGGTGCTAGCCTCTAACTGCTGTTATCATCATCACATTCCGTGCTCAGCCAATCAAATCATCACATTCCGTGGTACACACAGAAAGCTGTGCAAAATTGAGGATTATTTTTCGATGTAGTTGGAGGCAATCTCTTTACTCTTCCTTAATGACAGATTATGCTTAAATGGTGTATTTAGGCAACAAAATGACAACCCAATTAGTGATCTATTGTGTCTATAGTTTTAACACAGTGATACCTGGTAACCAATGAAGGTCAGGCCCTGTCCCGGTCCTGGCCCTGTCCCGGTCCTTTCCACCATGGAGTCTACCCTGCTAGGTCCCGCCTGTTCATCTGATCCTGTGGGCTTCAAGTGAGAGCTATCCCAAGATAATATCAAGCAAAACATTTGATTATTTCTTTATTTAATTTAAAATGAGATCTCTGGTCTACCTAAATATCTGTCCGATGTCTTTGAAAAATTATTCGTGGGCAACATGCACAGTTTAAAGAGGAGATTAATGACATTCTGAGAGACACTTTAACCGACACAGTTTATGAGAAAAACCTGCTTCTAGGTCTCAACAAGTAGTCAGTAGTCACATATGAGTTTGACCTGTTTCACATCCAAATCTCAATTCAATTCAATTCAAAGGGCTTTATTGGCATGAGAAAACATACGTTTACATTGCCAAAGCAGAAAGAACAATACAGCAATACAATCAATACAAAACGTATGTACATTTGAAGGTCAGAATCTTCAATAGATCGAATTCTATGTACCAAGGTCACTCGATGCAGGTATAGTGCAGGAATATACACAATGATTAGTCTTTAGGGTGGTTGTGTTCCATTTGATATCCTTCTCCCATCACAGCAACTCACAAATCTTGCTGCTGTGTTTGCACATTGTTGTACTTTGCCCAGCAGATATGGGATTTTTTTGTCATTGGTCATGTTTTCAAAATCTCTGTGTGTGGTTGTAATCTGTGGGAAGTATGTGTCTCTGATGTCTTGGTACAATGGACAGATGGTTAGGAAGTGTAGCTCGGTTTCCACTTCATTTTGTGTGCAGTGGGTGCATAGTCTGTTTTCTCTCGGGATACAGGTCTGCCTATGACGGCCTTTCTCGATCGCGAGACTGTGCTCACTGAGTCTGTACCTAGTTAAGATTTTTCTTTGTTTTGGGTCGGTCACGGTGCTCAGGTATTCTGCCACTGTGTATTCTCTGTTTAGGGCCAGATAGCATTCTAGTTTACTCTGCTTTTGTGTTGCTTCTTTCCAATGTGTCAGATAGTCTCATGAGGTATGCCATAAACACGCGTTTGTTTCTTTCCTCCCCTAACCAATGCTTTTTTTGTTAAATGTTTTATTGTAATTAAATATACCTAACCCCCAAGATTTGACCTAAAATCTCTCCAAATGACTTTAAGCGACATTGCAATTACAACATGTCAGAGAAATGTGACAATAAAAGTGCTGCAATGTAAATATGTAATGTAGATGAGGGTCATGTTGCTCACCTGGTTGCCTCCTCTACAGAGTTACCCAGGCTGTGGCTTCCATTGGGCAGCTCCAGCTCCTTCTCAGGCTGATGTTGATTCAGGAAAAGCCAACAGTGTTTCACAGATAAAGACTGAGACTGTACTACCCATCACATAATTTTAGCTTAGCGGTTATTACTGTCCAACTTCATCCCAGATATTCCAAGTATCTCCCTCTTCAACCCTCCCTCCCAGATACGAAAATAATGCAGATGTATTATTACAACATAACTAACCATGAAAATAAATGCAATTAGTTCTAGTCCACAGTGACGGATACTGCCATTGCATCCTGGCAAAACAAACCTCTTTAAGGGAGGAATGCAGGACCTCCTGGCGATGTTTCTCCTGGGCCCGGATATGGTCAGCTTGCTGGAAAAACAACACATCACAACTATTATAGCTTTTTCATAGTTTGGGGGTATTTATAGGGATTCTTCTTGCATTTTCCCCCAAAAGCCTGAAATTATAACTCTCAGTGGTTTATTTGTGGTCAGGGCATTTCTAGCCTCGGAGAGCCAGGTGATTTTGTTTCAAAAGAAAAAGAAAGCCTGGGCGAACGACCAATAACAGTGCAGAGGGGCGTTGCTCCAAATTTGGTGATGTCTGCTGTGTTCTACTGGGGAGGGGAGGCGGGCACATAGGTAGGTGAACCAATAGGGAGCCGGCATCCGTTTCCAACGGTAGTTTGATCCGCCCCTCTATCTCAAGAAAAGCTTGGGTACTTTCAGGCTAGGGCATTTCTGAATAAGGAGAACTTATGTCCACCATTTCTTTAGCAAGCTAGACCTTTAATTGGGTCTAGCTTGATTCCCCGGGCCATACTGTTTATAGCAGTGCTAAATAAAATCACATGATTTAGCTGTATAACATATACTGTCCTAAACTCAATGATCTAAACAAAAATATTTGTTAATTTAGTGGGTCCAAATGTTTTGTCGTTAACCCACTTTCAACAATGCTGTCTGAATACTATACCAAGTTGGATTTCAAATCCAAGAGTGAGATTGTGTGTCACCTGTTTGATGAGTTCATCCTCATTCTCCACAAAAGATTCCAATACTTTTTCCACTTCAGCTTTGAACCTGAAAGATAAAACAATGCTTGATTTAGAGTGTCCTTACTAACCTCGTGCCTCGTTTTCCCACATGGCAGAAGGCCTGCTTTTCGTTCCGAACAGAGTAGTGTGATCCAGTCTAGGTCACACCTATACTCCAGTCCATCAAAACATGGATATAGTTAAGCTACCTTTCAGTTTCCTCCTGTGTGATGATGAATCGGTCTCTAAGCTTTGGGTCAGCCTTATTCTCCCACCAGAACTTGTGTGTGCTCTTCCTATGTTCTGCTCTGAAATTACATTACGATTGCATTTGAATTATTTTACCAAACTAATAGAGCACTCAGGTCCATGGCACAAAGTGTCCATATATTCGAACATGTTATTCTCTTATTATAAGTGTTTTTGCTTTAACTATTAAAGTGAATACATTACGTGGCCATGTGTTCCAACAGCCCCCCAAACAGCACAGTCATGTTACCATCAGTGACGTTCCTTTCAACTTCCATTCCACAGCAGTAACACCAGAATGTACACTGGTGCTGAGTGTAGTCACATTTCTCAACATGGGGCTTTTTTATTGTCCGCCGGGCTTCTTTCACCTGGAAAGGTTCAGATTGATGGATTGATTGATTGAATATTAACAGTTAGTAAACAGTATAGCAAGTACAGTTATGCAGGAAATGCTAAAAGTAAAATACAAAAAAATCAATACAATTCAAATCATCGTTAATATCAGGAGAAATAAAAGAAAAGAAAAACAGAAAGTTGCACACGAACGGACGGACGGGGTACTTTCTGGTGGCAAGCTATAAGACTTGGCTAGGTCGGTTGTAAATTGTGGACAGGTCCTCTTTTATGGTGCCATTGGTGGGTTTGAATGATCAGGGAGTCAAGAGTTGAAGTTTGGTGTGCCATGTTGCCAATTTTTTGGGGCCTTTTCTGCCTTTATTGATAGGTTGAAAGTAGACCGACAGTTAATGGAGAGAGAGATGGGGGGAAGACATGCGGCAAAGGCCGTCGGGATCGGGAGTCGAACCCACGGCATGCCGTCAGGCTGGCTCAGCAGCCTAGGTGCCCAGGCGGTTGAGCTAACCGTCCGGGCCCACATGCACAGTGTAAATCAGACATGGGCTTCCTATAACTGAGACAGTCAGCCCACGTCTGATTAACACTAAAGTTTAGTGACTAAACTGACTGACTTGTCTCTCCCATGCCTGTGTGTGTGGTCCTATTATGTAATTATTTTGCCTCAAGGAACTTAGATGCTATAAATGCCATCTGCATCCAAGTTGCAATACCCTCCATTGACACTGCATATTCATGAAACAGAAATGTCCTATCTGATAGACTGTATTAAACAACAAAAAACTTTCCAATATTGCACCTGTACTGTCTGACAGCTGTTTGTCTGTCTGTCAAGTTTTTTTGTATACATGTTATGAGCAACTTTCTCAATAAATATAATATAATGTGCTCAAGTTTGGAAGCACTCGATTAAGTCGATTTCAATAAATGAATATCCTGCTGCCTCCTGGACATGCAATTTCGGAACAATTAGTGGTCTACACACTGCGGACATTGAGTGATTTACAACTAAGTGCTTCCAAACTCAAACACATAGATAAATAAACTCTGTATTGGCAGAAAGTAACTGAACATGTCTAGGTGGATTGTTATGAAACACAAACTTGACAGAGAAGAAGACGATAACCCAAGCTTCCGTAGAGGTGCAATATTGATGAGTTTATCGTCAATTGTGTTTCTCTGTGTTAAACTGGTAAGTTTAATCAGTGAATGGTTACAAATTGAATAGTGCATGTGGTTATGTTCATATAGTTTAAACAAATACTGCTAATTTAGGTTGTTTAACGCCTAAGTTTCAAACTCTCGCTAGATTCTCTAAGATCTTAAGTTGAACCAGTGAATGGTATCTTGTTCATTAAGGCAGTTCACCCAGCGAAGACAAGGTTATTATGACTTATATTCCAATTCCATTACTTAAATTAGCCAACTTACCTTTTCTGAGAATTTTAGAAGGACGACTCTGAGTCTGCTTTGATGGCTTTTTCCAAATATGTGTCCCTTGCCAGAGAAAGACGTTTGTCTACATATAGAACAGTAAAATGCAGCCATGCGTGCAATCTGCAAGAAACGTGACGTATATATTAAAGCGTCCTAAATCAGTTAGGACGCTTTAATAAACGGTATTTATTTATTATAAGTCTTCCACCAAGTATTCCCAAACGCTGCCTGTGGAGGTAAACAACGGACGTGCAGCAGACAAAAATGCTCGGGTTCAACTTAGTCTCACGTTTTCTCGTTCCGACCTAACTGATATAATGATGTACCATGCATGTTCACATGCATGATGGACCTTCATCATCAGGATGGGCTTAATAATACATCCACCAATGGCCTGATGCAGCACACTCTTAGTCTGCACAATAACACCAGACACACAATCCACAACAACCAGGGCTCCATCAGTGACACGGAGAGCAATGTTGGTGAGTTTGATGTTGTTTAATACAATCAGATTTTTCTGTTGTTGTATAAGGGGCCAGGGCTAGTCATTGACAAATTGCTTGGCCTGCTATTAACTTAATGGCAAGATTAACCGTGGCCACGCCACGGTCTGCATAAGGTCAAGGTCAGGCACGAATTTGGTCTACAATTAAGTTCATAATTTTGCCAAACTAGTTTGGCAAAATGATTAACTTAATTGTAGACCAAATTTGGGTTTGCTTAAAAATGTACCTTTCTGGTGCTAGCCGTGTTTTGGCCTGTTTACATCATAGGCTATGTGCAAACAGAATGCTCCATCACATAAAAAAGCTAAAGGTGTTTTCACACAGTGTGTTTTTCTTGTGGATTTATAGTTAGTTCTGGTCCAACCAACCTTCCACTCGGCATATCATTCCTTCAGGTACACCAAGTTTGAAGTCGATCAGTCAGACTCTATTTGGTCAAGGTTTTGGGCTGATTCCAACCTCCATCTATCTATCTTCTTCTATTTATCTAATGCACCATGTCTCCGCACCGACTTCAAATTAGATCGGTCGGACCCACGGTTGTCCAGAAGTGTCACAAAAGGCTTCTGAACGGGCTCTGGACGGGGCCCCTGCCCAGGCTCCATATATGGAGCTGTCCTGTTCTGACATCACAACACTCCACTTAAATTAAATTATAATAAAAATATTATGATATCACATTAAAAAGTTAAATATATAAAAATCACACCCGTGTGAAGTGAGTGGCGCTCTTATCATCGTACACCATCATACAACATCTCATTCCTGCCAATCAGAATTCGTGTCCTCACCTTCGTCTTCAATGTTTGTGTTTACACAAACACTTATTGTCAATGTCCATTCATTGTCAATGGCATTTGTTTGTGTTAGGACAAGGTTTGTGTTTGCACACACACTAAAAGCTGGACATAGAAGGGGTTATCGCCCCTCAAAAAATATATAGGGTAGGCCTACAGTATAATTTGGAAAAAAAGATTGCATGGAGTTTAGCTTCCTTGTCCTACTGGCAGTCTGCACAAGATACTTGGCACTGATCAGATCAATCCAGCAGTTTGCAAGATTTTCCCAGGACAAACACATGCTAGATGACTTGTCATGCATAGTACTACTGTAGTATACTTACCTATAAGTTCCACAGTACTAGTCTGATGGCAGATAATCTTTTTCATTGCTTTCGTACACATTAACAGAAAAGTCTGAAGATACATAAACTAAAAAAAAACTAAGTTAAATATATCAAATCACACCTGTGTGAAGTGAGGGGCGCTCTTATCATCGCACATCATCAATGTTTGTGTTACACAATGTTTGCGTTTACAGAAACACTAAATTGTCCATTTATTGGACATTGCATTTTAATGTTTGTGTAGGACAAAGTTTGTGTACACACGCACCAAAAGCTGGACTTAAGAGGGGCTCTTATCATACTGTACATCATCATACATCATCACATTCCTGCCAATCACAATTAATGTCCTCACTTCTCTGTCCTCAAATCCAATCCGGATATAATTGGCGTCCTCAATTTTCTGTCCTCACTTCTTATCCTCAATACGTACATTGCTCAGCCAATCAAATGATCGCTATGTGGTGCTCAGCCAATAAAATCATTGCTATGGGGTACACACAAACACACAAAGCTGGGCATAGGAGGGACTAGCGCCCCTAAAAAAAACAATATAGTATATGGAATGAGTTGCACTGATCGGTCCAGCGGTATCCAGGATAATCTCTGGACAAACATACAGACCCTCACAGATGGCTAGCTCTTTCAGAGCCATGCCACATATAGAAACACATGTGATGTAGTCAGTGAAAACAAAGAAAATGGATATGTAAGTGGGGAGGTTGGGTGGCGATACAAAATACATGGTAGAAAGGTGTGACCAAGACCCAGTGTGGGTTAATTTGGTGCGGAAGTTACTTTACAATGTAAAGAAACTATCCTTTTTGGAAGGATACAGGATAATAGCATGTAAAGTTAAAATGATATCATGCCCTATCCTTCAAAAATAAAAGCTATACAGTGACAACAAAGACCCAACAACAAACAAAATGTGACCAAATATGGATTATAGGGAAGGGGAAGAGAAAAATCATTGCTGGAAAAAATAGATATCCCTCTTGAGATGACTTTGAAACATTATTCAACCACATGCTAACTTGTAGAGATCTTGACATTTTATGACGGACTGCACTGTCCATTGTTGAAACGATATATATGGAAAGGAATTAGCATTCAAGCGGTCCACCCACAAATATACAGCTCATATTTGCCATTATTAATTCATCTAGTAAGAAAAGTATCAAACAAAACTAATTTAATGGCTTTAACACCCTTCCACTGATTATTCCTCCAACTGTGCCATGCAGCCATTCTGTAGTCCTTCCTGTACTATGGTACGTCAGCAAACGCCCTGGCTGCTTCTGTACCCTGCCCCGGTACAGCCACCGGCTCCATGGGGAGGTGGAGGTCCAAAGGACCCTCGGCTGTTAGAGCGACCTGTGTCCCTGTGGACACTGATGCTGCCACGCCCACTGTAACCCAAACGGCCTCGGTTCTGACGTGAGGGGACACCAAACGTCTCCGAGTTCATGCGCCTCTCCTCGGCCCAGGTCTGTCTACGCTCCCTTGGTAACGCCACGCCTGCAGAATTTTCATTTACTTTCCTGGTATCATCATAGGAGGAGATGTGGTCGAAGAATGACTTCGACTTGTCATAGTAACAGTTAGGGCCCAGTGGGTCCCCATCTTCATCAGCATTCCCTTCGCTGTTCTGGGTCTCAACGTCTGAATTATCTGTATCCTCTCCATTCAAAACCACCTCTTCCGGCTTGGTATCATTCAGCTTCAGTTTGCTCTGAAACTCTGTATCAATCTCCTTATTGAACTGGGCGTTTGCATTCTCGAAGTCAAAGTCTTTGTCAAACTTCACGGGTTCGTCGCGGCGCACATTGAAACGTCCCCGACCACGGTGGCCACCTCCTCGACCACGCCGGTTGGCCTGTTCACAAGCAGCTGCTGTGGAACGTTTAGAGGTATCCCTGCCTTCACCTCGTACTTGATCAGTCTCAGGCTTGCGGGCTTTCTGCACATCTGTTCCCCGTCTGGGCTCCATGCTGTCCTGATGCTGAGCCTTCTGAGGTCCACGGGTATGGATTGTATGGCCGTGAGCAGGGTTCCTGCGTCCGTGCCCTGGCGCCAGAGAAGTAAAGGCAGAAGATGGTGCGAACGAGGTGGCTTGTAACACCTGTGAGACACCTGGGAGAGCAGAGCCAATTGCACTGCCCTGGCACTGGCTTGCTGTTGTGCATGTGTCATTCCCAAATGAGGGTACTGAATGCCCAACACCACCAACTCTAAACTGTGGGTGGTTGAACTGTCTGTATGGGGGAACTAGGCCCATGTTGAAGGGGCCATAGGAACCAGCAGACTGGAATGGGGCTGGGGCAGTGGAAGCAGATGGTGGAGCTAAGCCCATGGAGGACTGGATGATGGCAGGGTCCTGAAGCAGAGAACATGTAGGTTTTGGTGGCTCACACACAATCAGGTCCTTAATGTCGCTTCCTCTGAAGATGATGTACTCAAAGATCTCATCTCTGGGTGGGATGGGCCTATCAGTGGGACGATCCTCTGTGCCAAAAGAACGCACTTTGGCAAGTGCGATGGTTGAATTCTCGGGGTCTATAGTGTAGAGGATTCCCTCGTAGCGAATCTCAGCCTTTGAAATTAGGCTGATTTTGCTCCCCAGATACGGCGTCCCTCCACTCATTGTGACTCACTGTGCTCCGCGGTCTGGTAAAATACAATTACTTCGACACCCTGACCTTTAAACTGCACAGTTAAATGCAAAGCTATCACCCCCCTTTTGTTAATACGTGCTTCTTTACCAATTGGTTGGTTGAAAAACTGGTTGGACAACAGTTTACATCAAATGTGATCTCTTCCAAAACTCTGCAAAGCACTAAACTCTCACATAAACAAAGTGAGGCTGTAACATGTCTTTTATGCTCACCAGTTCTTTGCGTAATTTGATGATATCATACTTCCAATGTACTCTGATTGGACAGAGTGTTAGTCAGACTTCATTCAGCCAGAGAGTTCCCTAACAATGTTTGGCTTTCAGACATGATGTCATGTGGCAGCCAAGCCTATGGATTTTTAATGTTTGTCTTATTCATGCTCCCCAAAAATATGCCAGGTCTATGGACAAACAGATCCAAAAATGCCGCAGCTCGCTTGGTCTTCAACCAGCCAAAATTCTCACGTGTCTTTCCCCTTCTCCGTTCCCTCCATTGGCTCCCGTCAGTCATGGAGTATGGAGTCACACTGACACCACTCCAAATATGGAGATAGATGCAACTTGACCTAAAAAAAAACGTGGCGCTGCATAGCTAATTTCATATTTTAAGCCTAAAAGCAATGCTTATTTTTCCTCAAACTTCTTACAGTACTAAATATGTCGCTTTACTGATGACATATTTTGGTGTCACCACCCAAACATCTTGGTCTACTTGACATGTATTGTGTATTTTGTGAAAGAATCTAATAATTATGCAAGTTGCAACACACAATTACCCCCAGATAAAGGGCTGATAATTAAAACAATAGGCTAGACATGGGTAATTAAATTGCTAGTGTGATTGCCCCAATGCCCTGCAGGACATGTAACAAGTAGGCTATAGCCTAATACGTATAATAGCCTCATTCGTTTTACAATGGGGGGGGGGGTTCTTGGAGGCTCTCTGAGCCCTGCACACAGTGCACAGCACAGCCAATATAAACTTTACCGCAGCACCGCCACCGACGCAGCTGTATCTTCATGTTGGGCTGCCTCCTTGCAGACAAGTCTGATAAGACCATATAGACACTGACGCGCGAGTATATTGCCTGGCCGGGGGATATCGGTGCATTTGTCTAATTGCCTGTAGCCTTCGCTTAATATGAAGAGTCATTTTCTGAAGTCAAGTGGCATAAGATAAGGCGCACGATACTAGCTTCATTTAGCAGCTGTTGTGAGATGTTCTGTATTTGCCATGGCAAGAGGTCTGTTTCCATGGTGGCTCTTCAGGATCAAGCCCGTCTACATACAGGTAAGCCTCGGGGAACCCCCTGCTATCCTTTTCGGACGAAAACATTGTAATCGCGGATTTACATCGGTCCATCAGTTCCCTAGTGCTACGTACGTCGCATGGCATGAACCTACATTTATCATACAAAATTGCCTATATGAATGTCGTTGCACTACCTACATTCAATGCGATATTTTCCAGTAGTCTCAGTGAGTAGGTTTATGATGTGGGCTACACTTTATGTAGGCCTACAGGGCGCTGAGGCTACAGTGGAGACTGGAGAAGGATTTTAGGCACTTGATGCTCGATATGGCTCGGGAGGACAACCACCCCCCTGATACTCGTTGCTATAGCAACCAGGTCCATGATCCAGCCAGCTGGTTGACAGGACTACTAATGATAGTCGTTCTACTGTACTGTATGTAGCCTACACACACACACACACACACATGACTATAGTAACAAGTCCGATTTATAGTTGTCCTAGCCTCGGTACCCACTACCCAGGCTTTCATTTTCGTCGGCTCAATACTAGTTGTCCTTATATCTTATGCATGACAGTTTAATATAGGCCAAATGTATCTTGAATTAAATTACTGTTGATTGTTATTACAGTATTATATTACAGTATACAGTAAAATAAATACAGGAAAATAACTAGAACTCCTCTGTCGAGTGCCTACAATTGCTTGTTGCACACAAGTAAAATGGCCTACTAGTGCGCAAGCAGAGCGTGCAAGTACTGTCGACCGCTACATACTGTCAAACCTCAGCTTCTCTGTGAAAGAATGTTTGAAATATTGAATTATTAGGTTTAGCTATTTGCTACGTAGGCCTACATAGTTTTTGGAGGTAAAAAAGTAGTATTGTTAAGTATGGTAAGAGATGTAATAAAGATGTGGATTAATCGGCTTTCGATGGTGACGTATATGTCGATCAGTGTCGGGTGGATTAAAGGAAAGGTGAAAGGTGGAAAGGAAATGCCTCTATGTATATGTAATTTGTAAGTTGATTAGCGGTATACTGTGGTTACTTTGCGCTCCGTTTGATGCGGATGTATCAGGATGACTGAACCCAAAATGCAGAGTCTCAAAACAGTAGGGTTCAAATTATACTTATTTATTAAAGCATGAGGCAAAAAGCACAAGGCAGCTGACAAAACAAAAGACTTAGCATCAAGCTCAGGAAAACCAAAAACTGCCAAAATGCTAAACTGCTCCTCCTTCAGAGGAGAACGAAAAACAACGAACCAGGAAGACTCAGGGAAAATGACATGTTCTGACAGTAAGGAGTCCAGTTTATATAGGGGCAGGGTGATTGTAGAAGTGTTCACAGGTGGGATGACGAGGGAGTTGGAGACAGGTGAGTGAATGGGACTGGAGTGTGGAATGGAAAGTGGGAGTGGCCAGGGCTGACATGGTCTGTGGAGAGACAGACCCTAACAATATAACTGGTATAACTAGCTCTCAATGATGACGTAATAAAGATGTGGATTAAAGGACCCAATGCCAGGGTGTAATTGGTGTTCGATGGTGACGTAATGACAATATGTTTTAGTGTCGGGAGGATTAAAGGAAATGCCCCTATGTATACATGTATGTGTACATGTATGTAATCTGACACCACTGCCATATCAAGCACAAGTAGTCATTACGTCATACGCTGGCACGGCGCATACGCATCAAACGGTGACATGGACGAAAACTATTACTTGCACGCTCTGCTTGCGCAAGTAATAATCAGCCGGATAATTGTCTCCACCAGGCCGAAGGCATGTGGGGAGAGTATGTTTTGCACTCCGTCCGTCCGTGTGTCTGTCCGTCCGTCCGTCCGTCCGTCCGTGTGTGTGTCCGTCCGTCCGTCCGTGTGTCCGTGAGCAGCTAATCTCGGCCACCGTTAACCCGGTTGATGCCAAATTTTGCACACACACTCCCTGGATGCCAACGATGAACCTCTGCCCCAAACTTTCCAGAACGGCCTGTTATAGCGCCACCAGGAGGCCGCTTTGTGCAAAACAAGTTTATGCACAGTACACCTACAGATTTTGTCCAAACATCACGCAAATTGGTACACAGTCTCTCTAGAGCCATTCAACGAAACCGGTCTTTCAGATTTCTCACACTCCATCCTGATTGGTTAAGATTGGCTTCCAAAGTTCACAGGAGTGCTCAGTTTCAAACAAAATGCTGCAAATCATGAACACATCGCGTGATTTCCGTGAAATTGTGCACCCACATTCCCACTAGGCCGAGGACGAAATGCCACATGAACAATTTCAACTCAGACTCAAGGTGGCGCTATAACTGGCCGAAAAGTGTTTTTACCTCTAACTGCACGGATCTGTGGATAACTTTGTATGCCAACTCCCTAGAGGCCAAGGAAAAACCTTTGCCTGGAATTTTTCACATCTGCTCTTTATAGTGCCACCAGGAGGCCGACATATGTAAAACACATTTTCTATTATTACTCCTTCAGATTTTATCCAAATTTCACGCAAATCGGTATACACTATCTCCATAGTCATGTGATCAACACGGAGCGGCACCATTTCCCAGCTTCCATCCTGATTGGCTAAGATTGGCTTCCAAAGCTCACACGATTCGTCCAGTTCGAAAAAAGGCCACAAATCACAAACACAGTGTGCAATTTCCGTTAAATTATACACGCACATTTTCACTAGGCCGAGGACGACATGCCACAATCTTTTCCTCAAAATCAGCCTCACGGTGGCGCTATAACAGGCCAATTCCTGTTTTTAGCTATAACTGCATCGATCTGTATACAACTTATGTATGCACACATGGAAAAACATTGTACCTGCATCCCTCCAACACGAACCTCCGGCCCAAATCTTCCTCAACAGCCTGTTATAGCGCCACCATGAGGCCACAACCTGACCTGCCCTGGTGGAGACCTGTGCCGATTGGCACTTTGTCTAGTTCATCCTCAGTTTCAAATAGTCTATGAAAGTGTTTGCTGGATGGGTCAATAAAAGTGGTGCAGTCATTTTTACTGAACAATTTACTGTTCAATATGTTCAATTGACTGCTATTGGCACTGTCCTGTTTAACTTCAGTAGGCCTAGTTTTTGCATACTCTGCTATGTAGTCCTCTCCCTGTATGTGAGAAAGGAAGTTGTCAAATGAAGAGCGAGGAGGAAAGTACGGCCCGTCTCAAGGGATGGCCACCATCATGCATCGTTTTCTAGGGCAGGCCACCGTAGTCTCTTCCTCCCTCCACTATCTGACAACTTAACAAGTGTCATTCAGTGATCCTGAGAGTGAAGCGTTTTCCAAGAAATGCATAAGCAGACAAGTTGTATGTGATGTTTGTATACAGTATGTCTAGCAGCATATTCACTCAAGGCTACTTAAAAGTCTGGTGAATACTAGCAGGATCCACAGTATACATAATACATAATCTCGCCATGGTTCATTGGTTCATAGTCATTTAGTAGCCTACTTTATTTCAGACTCAGACATATTTCTCAGACATTTCTCCATATTTGCTGAATTAAAGTTATCAATTCTAATTATTCACATCCATTTCCCTGAAAACTGCCATTTTTGTTCCAGTGAGCCATGTAGAGGCTTCAAACACTGTGGCTTCAAATAATGACTGTGAGTCAGTAGAAAGGTGAAATAGCTTTGACTCTTTCTCAAGGGATATGCAACATTAGCCTTGAAACATGACTGTCATACATTCATGACTCACTTACTCCATTTACAACGTTAACGTCTACACATAAATGTTTAGATTTCAAATAAAGTGCTCCCCCCCGGGCCACGAATGTTACAATTTTGCTTGGGCGGATATAAGCAGACGCCTTGCGTATTGTTCAATAAAATAAAAAGCATTTTAATCCGATCACCAGCCATTTATAACTTTTTGAGAAAATGTGAGTTCTTTATGAACTGTAACAAGAATCAAGTAGTAGAAGTAGAAGTTAGAACATTATTAGTGCCAAATTGAACATTTGGCTATTTTCAGTATCCAAATACAACAGCAAGCAATGTGTCTGTCTTCGTCCGTCCATCTGTCAGTCCTTCCAATCCATCCATCCGTCCATCCATTTGTCTAACTATCTATTCTGTAGTATTTAGTGGATTTAGGGATCTGTCATTTGTTGCACTTTTGGAGGAGAAGGCTGAATTCGGTCCACAGATGCGAGAACTCCCTATCGAGAGCATGAGCCACATTGTCCAGAGATCAGTCTGAACCTCTTTCTCTTTTCCACCTTCACAGTGTTCAGGCTCAGCCCAATGACAAAGCTAGAGCCTCTTCTAACACCAAACTGAATCGAGGCAACAGTGTGACACTGAAAACAGATTCACAGAAGTTCCATAACAGAAAGCCAATTTCACCACTGGAGACACAATCACACAGAGCTGACAATAGCAGCATACATTAAACATCCCAATTGAATGGGTGAAGTTCTGACTTGCGTCCAGCCGTCCCCACATACAGGTATATCATGTCACAGTATTGAGTGACTAGAGCACGGGGATTCGGGGAAGGGACTTCGGGGAGGTGAGGAGTATTGTGAAAGTCTGCTGTCTGAAGCGTGATGAGTCAGATCTTCCAATATATGAGCACGGTTCAAAATAGAGGGTATGCACGTGACATCATCATCATACCTGGAAGTTATGCGGGAACACCTACTGAGTAGCAAAAAACTACTTTTTGGCCTTGACAGTACATACATCCAAACAAAAAAGTCCTATTTGATTGCATTAAACGACGTTTAACTTACTTTTCCATTCACTTTGCCACTTAATTTGCCACTCGATTTACCATTCACTTTATGCATGCACATACCCTCTATAGCACCCACAGAGTGTGTAGTGAGAAATATACATATATATATATATCAGACTGAAATACTGGCACATACTGTAACTTGTTGCAAAGGAGAATGTCCTTTGGACTAGTTCACATCCCCTAATCATTATGCAATAAGCCTAAACTTTAGCAGGATCGGCTCTGTACTTCGTTCCTGTTGTAGTACCGGTATACAACATGCTGTGTACTCATACAAGGTACTTGTACGTGAATATGCAATGTACTTATATGTATTGTGCACTGCCTGAACTGTAAGATACTTTATGAGTGAAGACAGTTAGAGCACGCAGCAAGGTCAGCGTGCGGCAGGCAGTGATTGTGATGTCTAGTCAGTGACGTCATTAGGACATGAAGGATCCAAGCTATATATGTGCTGTATGTGTAATAAACTGTGTGAACGTTTTAATGTGACCAAGTCTTGTGTCATGTTAATCGTCTCCCGGGCCGGCCTGTCTGTCTGTCTGTCCGCCGCCGAACCAAAGGAAACAATCAACCGGGTCGTCACACACCAGAACCAGACGAGGGTCCAATACTTAGAACAGGTTTCATAACAGTTCCCCCCCTCTAAACCCATCTACAATCTCAAGTGGCGACACGTGAACTCAGAGTTCTGTGCTCAACTTGAACTGAAAGAGTGGTCACTCTTTGTTTTTGCTTGTGTTTATTCAATTTCAACCTTTATTTTTGTGGGTCTTTGTGTTAAGACAGTATTCATTATTTCTGAGATTCTTGGTGTTCCATTCTTTTTCACTCCCTGTTATCTGTCTCGGGTCTTAGGCTGGCTCTGTACAGCAGACAAGGGAACCCATTAACTGGTAACCTCTGAGGGATAGCTTTATAATCATACATAATGGATGAAGGGTGTGCAGCCTGCAAAAATAAATAAAAAATGTGTCGGAACAGTAATATCCTGTGTTCCTGTGATCACCTATTTTGTAGTGTTTGAACACCAGGTTACTGTGGCAATTATGCACTGGAGTTGAAGACACATTCTAGATTAAATAAATGTAAATGTGCATTAATCCGAAGTAGCTTTAAAATGTACACACACACACACACACACACACACAGAGAGACAGAGTGACAGGACTGCCATAAACTGCGTCAGAGGAAGTCATTCAGTGTTTTGATGAAACTTGACATGGCTGTCTGTCCTGTTATTGTAAACACAACATGAACATAGTACTCTTATTATGCATATCGCATTCTCGCCAAGATATATTTTCGAGTACACCCCCCCCCCCAAAAAAAACACACACACAACACACAGCAGAACAAACCATGCTCCAGCTTGCTTATCAGGAGCAGTTGGGGTTTAAATCTCTTTCTCAAGGACACATCGTCGGGTAAGCCAGGATGAGCCGGGTATCGAACCGGGAACCTTTCGATTCTAAAGCGGCCACTCTACCAAATGAACCAGTGCCGTCTCAGTTTTCAGAGTTTGTGTTGAGCAGGTTTTTAATACCGGCTCTGGGCTAAACAACGACAAGGAATTACCGACCCATCGTCCCATCAACCTCAGTGCATGGCCACAGTTCCCAGTCATTCCCTAATTAATAGCTGTCACAACAGCCACAATCAATATGGCCTGGCCTCATTAGCCATGTTTGCCTAGCTCTCTTCCCCTCAAAAAGGCTCAATATAATCCCAGTGATAGAAATGCATCACCCATAGCAGAAATGGAAGCCACAACATATTGATTGTAAATGCCGACCATACATTTGTTTTCCTATTATGGTTTTATTGTGGGAGCATTTCACCTACAGCTTGCCAGGTCAAACTTGTAAGCAAGTCAAATAGTCAATAAATACGTAAATAATTCTCTGAGTTAGAGATATGAACTTTTATTCAGAGACGGTACTGGAATAGACAGATGATTTTGTTCATTGAGCTCATCATCGCGAAACATTGGGAAATGATGTGCAACCAGCAGTAACATAGTGTCTGTGTGTCTGTCTGTCCGTACATGCTTACCCTCTAAACCCTAACCGCAGTCTTAACCGGCCATGTAAGTCCCCTAAACCTAAACTCAGTCTTAACCGGCCACGTAAGTCCCCTAAACCTAACCGCAGTCTTAACCGGCCATGTAAGTCCCCTAAACCTAACCTCTGTCTTAACCGGCCACGTAAGTCCCCTAAACCTAACCTCAGTCTACCACGTAAGTCCACGTAAGTCAGTTTCACGATGTTTTCGCTTCAGCGGCAGTATGGGTTGATAGCATTCAAAGTTCAATGTCATAATGTAATAGTGTAAGATAATATAATATGGTATAGCAATGAACTTGTCATGTAATATCTAATAGCCTATATAAGAATACCGTTATTAAGATAGGGATGGTGTAATAGATGGTGTAATAATATGATATCAATCCATGGCCATGCTCTGTGAGGAGGTCGGGTCCACTGTCACACCCACATGGATGTGGGTGTTCTTTTGGAGACGATTACTTTTTTATGAGAAAGTACAATGGTGTCCCTGAAATGGGCTCACTTTTCACATTCACTGTGCTTTGCGAGGGATCGTAGGAAGGAGATGAGAGCAGACAGTGCTAAAGAGCATAAAAGCCGGAGAAGAGAGAGAGAGAGGGGGGGAGGGAGCGTTATTCCATAAAGAAAATTGGAACTGAAAGGGACAGAGTGTGTAGAGGCAGGGAGAGTACATCACTGTCAAGCACTGAGCGCTAGAATCATTAATTGAGCGGAGAGTAGGGCTCCAAATAGTCTGTTATTCCTCCATGAAGGTCCGATTGGAGGGGTGCCATTATGGATCTCGAGAGACTGCATTTATTTGTTTGGAATGGAAAAGACAAGCTAAATAATTCTATGGGCTGTATTTTGCGTGTCTTAAGTACCAGGTCTTATTCCCTAACTTGAGTAAACTAAAGACCTGGAGGCGTGATCAATGCTCTTTGGCCACTCAGAATAGCCAAATGGCATTGATCACGCCTCCAGGTCTTTAGTTTACTCAAGTTAGGGAATAAGACCTGGTACTTAAGACACGCAAAATACAGCCCTATGAGTCTAGAGTGGGTCTAAATAGCCTGCGCCAGCATGAGCAAAATTCACTGTTGATTACAGAGCACAGGTCTGTTCAATAGTTATTGCACAAATGAGGTACTCTACGATGCAACTCATTTGTGTTCTACTTTAAAGTATATTTCAGTATCAACTGGCCTAGTGGCTTACTGAAAGAGAAGCCTGGCCTGATGTTTTCACAATTTAGATGAATTACTGACTATAATTCTTAAATGAATGGAGAAATACATCATAAACCAGGGGTTAACACTAGGGACTCTCATCAGGCAAGTACAGGTCATGTTCTACTTGCCCAAATGTCATGCCCATGCAAATTCTGTGGCTGTGAGTGTGAGATATGGACATACCTCAATATTTTTGCCAAATATCTCAATAGCTATAATAGTTATTTTAGTGTAGACATAGGTATAGAGTGTACTGTGTACATCTGTATACTTATATGTATTGACAGTGTCGGTTGTTCTGCACCTGGCAGGATGATTGTATAGGCCAGGGTCTATAGATCTGTATACTTTATTTATATTAGTTTGAGGGTGATTTTCCTGTGATGTTATTCGTCTGTACCTATTGTACTCCTTTGACCTGTATCTGTAACTTTTACTGCTGTGCTGTCTCTGTCTGGTGCCTGAATTCCCCAGAGCATCAATAAAGGTACATCCTGCCTAGACATTTGACAGAGACCTGAAAAGGATAAACAGTCCAACTAGATTTACTGCTCACCTAAGCTAGGAAATATAATGCTTAATTCATACACCATCGTACAACAAAGTATAAACCAGGATGAGTTACAGCTGTGGCACAACAGGTTTGTGATACCTTTTTCAACCTAGTGGTGCAATCTGAAGAAAGACACTGAATGTATGTTTTCAAGATTGTATCCCATTTGACAGCAGGTATGCATATAGGCTACCTGTGCGGCTGTTTCAGTCATGACTCAGTGGAGACACGGCATTTAGGAGAGGAAAGGCATACCGTAGTAACTTCTATAGTGCTAGCTGATAGGGTTATTCCCCCACCAGCCGCTGCACTCTGTTTATTGCTCAGGTTCCTTCTGGACCTGCCTCAATATCTTTAGGGGGTAAAGTCGACTAAACAGAGTGTTTAGTGAGAGCCATAAGTTATTTTCAGCTCATTAAGTCTTAATCGTATCCATCCATCACAAACTATATCACCTGCCTTGCTGTATATTTGTAGTGAGTTTTGAAATAGTCTACGCCTGGTCAGTATTTTGTCTGCATCTGTTCACCAAAGTGGATTTGCATTCTCTATGTCACTTATTTAATGGCAACATTAATGTGGCTCATACTTGGCAAGACAGATTACACATTTCATTGTGTAATGGAAGTGCTTCACAAAACTGCATTTAAAAGCACCTCAAGCAGTTAACCTAACAAAAAAAATAACAGACATGTTATTTTCTGATAGACGTGTCTTCCAGTTGGCACTACTGTACTTACCACGAATGCAGATTGCATTAAATTTTATGGGTTATTAATGGGACCAGTCGGTCCCTTAATAATAATAATGGGTTAACTTTGGGTTAACAATCTTCCCACATTTCCAAATGAGATGAGTGTGCATTGTATCCTGCAAATGTTTGGACACATTTTGATGGTCCCAGGGCCATATGCTCTATTGAATACACCTCTCTGCACTTCATTGATCTTTAATGGTTAGGTTGAATAATTAAGAGTTTAATCTTGTAGCGAGCAAATTATTTTTTAACATTGTTAGTGTAAAAGCCACTGGGAATCTAGGATCTAATGTAGATGGGTAGTGCACTCTGTGTCCTCACTGCACTTACAGGACACTCATGAGCTGGCAACAAATGCATAGGGTCACTGTCAGGTGGAAACCTTGTATGTCCAAAACCATTCCCTTTTCATTATTTTTTTAACATTTAAAAATAGTCGCCCTGAAACGAATTGTGAGCTTGTAGATCTGCTATTTGCACAACTTTTGTGTGACATTATTGTATGATGAAGTGGAGCATTAATTTACCAAAAAAAAAAGAGATGAAACATGAAGATATGAGGTTTCTGCCTGACAGCATTGATGGCCCTTCTCATTAATCCCCATTATGATGCGTGTCAGACGAAAGAGCCAGCATTGAATTTAGTGCTCAGATTATGCCTGTAACTTCTATTTACAACAGCCTCAAATAGTACTGGGAATAATGAACAGTTCAACCAAAACTCCAACAACAACAAAATATTCTAATACAACACAATATTTATCCCTGAACACAGGCTTAACGCCACAGCTGTATTATAAATTTCAACCTGACAGTGACAACCCTATAGTGGTTTTAGTGGTTAAGTATGTTGGTTTACTGCGACTGTATATGAAATATCTGTAACAATGGTCAGTTAAAAGACACACTTTACCCGGGGAAATGCTTGTCCCATCAACCCTATCAGCCAGGTCATAAGTAATATCATGAAATTGTTTATTCAACCAGAAAGTAGCACTCATGGGCATCTATATTTTGTTTCAACAGGGACGATTCTCTTACCTCCATATGAAGTATCTATTCTTCTCCTGGCTGGCAGTGTTTGTGGGCAGCTGGATAGTGTACGTACAGTACTCATCCTACACAGAGCTTTGCCGTGGGCATGACTGCAAGAATGCAATAGTGAGTATTGCGTTTATGTATCTGTACTGTGTACAAATTATACACTCAAGTGAGGCAAAAGCTAATTCAAACATTGAAATTCTGGAGAAAAAAAACATGGTAACAACTACAGTTCCCTGTTTTAATTGTTTAGTGCGAAAGGTACAAGAAGGGAGTAATCGATGGCTCAGCCTGCAGCAGCCTTTGTGAGAAAGACACACTTTACCTGGGAAAGTGCATGTCTGCCAATCCCATCAGCCAGGTCAGAAATGCAATGACCTGCTCTTGTCTAGTCTGGTATGAATGAGCTGTGTGCCACTACTCATGCCTACACCTGTCCGCTGTCCTAGGTGTACTCTGGGATATGGGGTGAGCTGGAGGGAATCATTAAGTGCCAGATGGAGGAGGTTCCTCGTTACGACCTGGGAGCTGAGATGGAGCCCAGAAAGGAGATGGTGGCCTTTAACAAGCCCACCAAGGGGACCTCTGTGGAAAGGTTCAAAGAGATGATCCTCAGCCACCTAAAGGTCAGAGTGCACCCATCATTCCTCACACCACACCAGTTGCTTTCACTGTCTTACAGTATATTTCTCCACCGTTAAGTTCAAGTTAATATCTGAGAACCATGAGTTGCTGAAAGAAAATAACCTGGCAACCTGATGCACTATTTTAAATCAGCCCGGCGACCTTACAGGCTTATGCAAAGGCTCAATTTATGTAACTTAGATAACATTTTATGTAGACTTAGATAGCATTTTATGTAGACATAGCACTATATAGTATATGCATAGTTTCATTATATAGATATTCCACTGTATCATTCATGATAACTACTTTTTATGTAGCCTATATGATGTATGTATATTTTAACAAATCAAATACATGTCTAAATAGCTAACAGTAGACTAATTTCATTGTAGAATTCAGAAGTTTCTTTACATTTACATGACCTATTACATTTTATTACCAATTTGCAAGCTGGGAACCCATTCAGTAAAAATAAAAACGTTTTTGCCTCTGGGGAAACCACGTTCTTTTTTGTGTAGAAACAGAAACTTGGTGGGAGCACACAAACACCACTACATGTTAAAAAGCAGTGGGGCCGACAGATTCTGTATTGAGAGATTACCCAATTTGTAATTCAAAATGTGTTGTACTTTTTTACCGTTACTCATTTATTGCATAGATTATCCCAAACTGTTCAGGCTGTTCATGTCATTGGACATTTCTCTGATCTTGTCTATCTTTTCAGACCAAAGTGGGGGAACAAGCCAACCTCTCAGATCTGGCAACCCTAGTCCTCTCGGTTGCTGATGCCAACAGGGACGGACATATATCACTGCCAGAGGCTCGCTCTATGTGGGCACTTCTTCAGCTTAATGAGTTCCTGTTGGCAATAGTTCTACAGGATAGGGAGCACACACCCAGGCTCCTGGGATTCTGTGGGGATCTGTATGTGATGGAGAAAGTGCCATATTCCCCCTTATATGGGATCAGCCTACCATGGCTTATTGAGATATGGATTCCTGCTGGTGTGCGCCGCAGCATGGACCAGTGGTTCACCCCCTCATGGCCACGAAAAGCCAAGATCTCCATTGGACTGCTGGAGCTGGTAGAGGACATCTTCCATGGCACTTTTGGAAGTTTCCTCATGTGTGACGTAAGTGCCAACAGCTTCGGGTACAATGACCGGCATGACCTGAAAGTGATGGACGCGCGTTACATAATCCCAGAGGCCACCTTCCAACAGACCATGAGGGAGCGACGATGTGACGTGGAGGACGACTGTCTCTATGGAGCCGACTGCCACACCTCCTGTGACCTCACCAAGCATCGCTGCACACCAGAGGTCACAAGGCCTAACTTAGCCAAAGCATGTGGTGCGCTCAAGGACTATATTCTGAGGGGTGCACCGTCTGACATGCATGAGGAGCTGGAGAAGCAGCTATACGCCTGCATTGCACTGAAGGGCTCAGCTGAACAGATGGAAATGGAGCACTCTCTAATTCTAAACAATCTTAAAACCTTATTATGGAAGAAGATATCACATACAAAAGACTCCTAATAGTGGACTGAAAGATGGAAGTACCAGTCTGCTTAATGTGTCATGTTTTCAGGAAATTTAAGGACTATTTTTATAGTGAAAAGAAGAGGGTCTAACAGTTTAGCGACTTGCCCTGTATCCAAACCAGGCATTTTTCAGGTAATTTTCTCATTAATTAAACTGTGACACAAGAAACATCACTTTCATGACAATCAAGTAATAGCAGACATTTAAAATATTCATGTCATATTTCTTTGTAGTTAGGAATAAGTTTCATTCTATGTACAGTTCATCTTCTACCTCGTTTGGGTACAGGTTTAAAGGAGAATTCCATACTAGAAGGCTTTCTTACCTTTCTTTGTAGTTGTTACGTCACCATCAAAGAGGTCCAGGTGTTATTTTGTGCAAAAGCTCCTTATTGGCTATTTCCCCTACCATAATCCCTAAATGAATTGCATTGAATTGAATGGGATGTATGGGGTGTTGTGCTAATTCGCTTATTTCCATCGCTCAAAATTATATATTTTTTGTATATATCCTCTCTTCATAATGTAAATAATAACCCAAGCGGCACACTTGGCACTACTTATTTCGATGGAAATAAGCGAATTAGCACAACACCCCATACATCCCATTCAATTCAATGCAATTCATTTAGGGCTTATGGTAGGGGAAATAGCCAATAAGGAGCTTTTGCACAAAATGACACCTGGACCTCTTTGATGGGGACGTAACAACTACAAAGAAAGGTAAGAAAGCCTTTTAGTATGGAATTCTCCTTTAAAGGACCACTTCACCACTTTAAGTTCCCTTCATGTAATTGGTCCTCACGAATGTTCATGATAAAATGCCACAATTATTTTCTTTCTCATGGGAGGGCTGTGGTCAGTTCAGAATCAATGGGGAATTGAAAAAATACAAATAATCTGTCTAACAATGTTGTCACTGGTGGACGGTTTGCCAGGTTCCCAGGTCCTATGACAGTAGAAAAATAAAGTGCCAATCGGCACAGGTCTCCACCAGGATTCTTCCTCAGCCTAGTGGGAATATGCATGCACAGTTTCATCGCAATCGCTGCGTTGAGGAGTTGTGGCGATTTGTACAAAGCAGGCTACTCCTGAAAACTGTAGGAGGCAATCGTGGCCAATCAGGATGGAATATGAGAAATCAAACAAACCTGTCTTGATCACATGACTATGGAGATCATGTGTACCGATTTGCGTGAAATTTGGATAAAATGTGAAGGAGTAATAATAGAAAATGTGTTTTACATATGTCGGCCTCCTGGTGGCGCTATAAAGAGCAGATGTGAAAAATTCCAGGCAAAGGTTTTTCCTTGGCCTCTAGGGAGTTGGCATACAAAGTTATCCACAGATCCGTGCAGTTAGAGGTAAAAACACTTTTGGGCCAGTTATAGCGCCACCTTGAGGCTGAGTTGAAATTGTTCATGTGGCATTTCGTCCTCGGCCTAGTGGGAATGTGGGTGCACAATTTCACGGAAATCACGCGATGTGTTCATGATTTGCAGCATTTTGTTTGAAACTGAGCACTCCTGTGAACTTTGGAAGCCAATCTTAACCAATCAGGATGGAGTCTGAGAAATCTGAAAGACCGGTTTGGTTGAATGGCTGTAGAGAGACTGTGTACCAATTTGCGTGATGTTTGGACAAAATCAGTAGGTTTACTGTGCAAAAACTTGTTTTGCACAAAGCGGCCTCCTGGTGGCGCTATAACAGGCCGTTCTGGAAAGTTTGGGGCAGAGGTTCATGGTTGGCATCCAGGGAGTGTGTGTGCAAAATTTGGCATCGACCAGGTTAACGGTGGCCGAGATTAGCTGCTCACGGACGGACGGAGTGCAAAACATACTCTCCCCTAGCCTTCGGCTGGTGGAGACAATAATTGTGGTATTTTATCATGAACATTAGTGAGGACCAATTATATGAAGATGATAAGTTGAAAAGTGTCCTCTGCATAATTTATTTGAACCAAAATGCTGGAGCATCTCTAAGAAGCTCAACACACCTGCTTGTCTGAATGTTTTCTAATATATGGTACAAGAGCATGGTAAATTTGCACATCAAATATGAATAAATATCCTTTTCATGGCATACCATGGGGAACTTTAGTTTACATCACCTTCTACTCTAGGTCAAGCCAAGATTAGGCCAACAGCGCCATCAAGTGTCTGAGTCATGAAATTAGATCATATAGTGTACAAACATTTTCAAAGGGGGAGGGGGACCATATTTGAAAACATTAAAATACTGTAGGGCTGTCTACTGTATATCTCGTATCATACTGTAATTTGACATACAGATACTGGCGCCCACAATTAACAAATAAACAGTTTTATGAAAGAAGCATATATAATATATAAAATCTGCCGGCTGGCCACGACTGGCCCGACTTTTGACATGCCTACCACAAAATACTATAGGTCTCTATAGTTGGGTCTATAGGTCTCTATAGGTGAGAATAACAACTTTGTTGCCAGGGTTTGAATTTTCAGTAGCTTTATTTGAACAAAATTAGGAACATTATGAACACTGCTAGCCAACACGTTATTCTGCCTCCAGCTCCTGAGCCCGGAGGAAGCTGGCCTTCTTCTGGGCAACACGGTCCTTCCTCTGGGCCAGGGATAGCTTTGCCCGGTTCCACCTACAAAGACAAACAAGTACAATGAGCATGGGCAAGGTTTTCTGTAATAGTGCCAGCTGCAGCTACCTTACGTAATTCAGGAGTTATGGCTACTTTACTGTAAATTTGAACACAAAGGCCTCTGTATACAACACCCTACAAATAAGGACAAGTTATAGGTGCATCACTTAAGCCAGTTCAGTGAAATAGCTTGAGACAACTACAATTTCCGTATTCGTAACATAATACAATCTAGGAAACAATCGTTAAAAGTGCAGCCACAAGTTAGTAAAATTATGTAAATAAATAGTACATTAGAGTATAAAACAGTAGTGCAACATCAACTGAAGTATTCAAAATAATTGTTTACATTGGTTACATTACGTGGTTATCGGAATGGCATAGACTGGCGATACCAGCATCCCTCCCCCTTGGTAAGGAGGAGGAGTTATTTGTAGGCCAGGTATGCTTGCAGTGATGATTGCGTATTATCATGGGTTGAATTCCAAAAGACACACAATTAAATTCAATTTAAAGGGCTTTATAAGGGCTACTTGTGTGGCTGACTCTGCTTTGAGGTGTTGGGTGAAATCAAGTCTCGCCCCTGCCAACCCCTCCCCTACTGGGCGGGGTTTTTCCTTACTGGGCAGGGTTTTTTCCTTTTCTTTTACATGACTTGGGCCTGTTATAATGAAGTACTCTAGAAAAGCATTCCAGCAGCCAGCTCGTAGCACGCCTCGTTAGGCAATAGACTTTCAATCCATACATCCTGGGTTGAGTGGGTTCGAATCCTGCTCCTATCATTTGTGTCCACCGCAAATAACTATTTTTTGCGGATAAAGTTTGCTTTGGTCCGACATGTGTTGCGACGTGCTTGCGGTTATGTTAAGGTTTGGGTTAGTAATAGTGGGAAAACGACGGGATTAAGGTTGGTGAGGGGTCTGTTAAAACGACCAGATTGAAGTACATGTGCAACCGTGGCTTTGTGTGGTGCCATTCAAAGTGACTACTGGGTTGGGCTTTCCGGATGCATGTTCCAACCCTTAGTATGTCTGTCAGAAGACGTTGACGGGTGATTTCACCCGCATGCGTAATTTGATCTGTGCATGTGACAAACTTCCATCAAAACCCAATTAGCTGTGATTGACTAGTGCCCACGACCAATGTATCAGACATCAATAATTTCCTATGGCTGACAAAATCCCTAGGATATATTAAACAGGCTATGAAAACTAAAATAACTCACAAGTTGAACAGTATCTTGCCACATTCTTTAAAATTAAATTTTCTCCATTCCATATAAAATGTTTTTTTCCCCTTACCTCTTCTTCTTGACTTCTTTGGTGGGCTTCTTCTCGTGAATCGGGTTCTCACGAATGGTAGCATGAGCTTTTTTGTACATCCCCTCGACCTGAAAGACATCATTCTCATAACCAACAGAGTCCAATGTTTTTAATTCATTTTAATAAAGGAAGATTATGAGTTGTTGGCTGCCAGGAGTCACCATGACCAATGACCATGTCTGTTAGGCAGAGAGAGAAGCTGATAAACAGCTAAAAGACACATCCCAGACTGTACTAGGCTGGATCAAAAACAGTTAAACAGTATATAAGAATTCTGCACACCAGTATTGTTGCTCCCAAATGCAAGTTTACTGCAATCCCGAAACGAGGAAGAGCCTCGTGGGTCGAAACGTTACCAAAGTAAACTTTCATTTGGGAGCAGCAATACTGGTGTGCAGATTTTGTCTTATATACATGTCTGTTAGGCAACCAAGGAAGGGGAATTATAATTTGCTAAGCAGGAAGAATTATTGCTGGTCCAATGTCACAACTTTTTGAAGTCAAAGAAGATGACAAAGCGCAAGTATATCTTTTCTGGCCTATAGTCAGGTAAAATATGTGATCACATAGCCATAAGTGCAACTGAGCTCGCATGTCTGTCATTTTCAATCATAAATTAGACAAACTGCATTGAACATAAATTACCACAGTAAGTTGAATCACACGTCACATTAATACATGAATTGATTAAAAAGGCCAAGCTGAAATGGGCGATCCATTTGGTAATGATTGCAGACCATTCTCAACCAGACTCAACCGAAAAAGCGATATAAAAACTGAGGCAAAATACCAATCCTAGAAGGCAGTTCCTTTTTGACAAGCAACAATCATGCAATGATTAGATGGAGGTTAAGGCAAGGCCATGAAGGTTGACTTGCCGAGTCAGGGGTGACTCCATTCTTGATGAAGCGGGAGAACTGCTTCTTGTAAGCATCTTCATCCTCCTCCATCAGGTAGCTCATGTACTCTGAGACGTTGACGCCCATGATGTGCTTGCGGTGGACCTCAGCGTTGAACTCCTTGCTCTCTGTGTCATAGCCAGGGAAGCGCTTGGTGCTGGGAGGAAACAAGAGAAACAAGTTAATTGCTTTTAATGGTCAAGTCAATCACCACAATACAGACAGGGATACATTACAACATGAGCCTCATGGGGCACCCTGGTGGCTGATCCAACATGCTGACCACATTATAACCACAATAGCTTAAGCTGCTCAGACCTGTATTGAGTGAAGTGTAACACTGCCCTGTCACTTTTTTAAGTTATTTTTTGGGGATTCCTTGAGCCTTTTATTGACATCAGTGATTCCCCTGTATGCATTTAACTGTGGCGGCCCACTATCCTGCCACACTAATAGCCAGCGCAACACCCCATCCTTTGTCCGCCTTCTCCTACCAAACCACACCGTTTGCACAACACCAACAGCATGCCTGTCCAGACATCACGCACTACTTTGCATCCATGCAACTGTCATATTTACAGTACAATACCCATTTCTATGAAACACATTCTTGCGCAAGACCACCAGCCTACGTCAAAATCGTCACCACTTTGCCGAGTTACGCCAACTCCGTTAACTTCATGGGGCCAGTCCAATGGCGCATTGGAGTCTACGGCCTTCACAGTGACACACGCGTTACATGAACCGCGCGACCGGGATGATTTCCAACCAGCTCATCCTACCTCAGCCCCCCCTCCTCTGGCTGCTGTGCCGGACAGGCGAACACTCCACCTTAGTATAGTACACCGTGTTGACTAGACTACACTAATAAGGACCCATGACGGCCACCACCAGCAACAACACGCCGGCAACAACCTGAAAAAGACATCTCTCGCACGGAAAACGCCACACAACTACACTTGGTGAACGCAGCTAAAGCAGCTGCCGTACAACATGGATCTCGCTCGCATCAGTGCCACGGGTTCACAACTTCACAGTACACTGTGGAGGATTTTTGTATCGACGAGTGTGTGCGCGCAAAACATGCAGTGGAGGCTGGCCAGCCAGCCACACACCACCTCTCATCGCCACAAAACGTGCAAAGTTTTTCCGCGCATTGTTTATTTCCCAGTCCCACCACGGATTTAAAGTAACCTCTGTGTGTGTGTGCAAAAACACATTATAATAATTTATAACCCATCCGTTACTACATGTGCAGGGCACACTACTGGGTTTAAAAACACAGCTGAAACATGAAGTGGAGTCTGTCAACTCCCGCAATTTCCTTCTTCCCATATTGCGCTGCAACGTAACTAGGATGAGCCGCCCGAAGGGCGGCGAAATTCTAGTTTCTTAAATTGGGCCACTACAGCTTATGAAAAGTATTATTTTTATACTAGATGCATTGTGAGCCTTTACTGTAGGTAGGTGAGTTGTGTCGCCGTTGTGCAAAGAAATATGAATTTTTTTAAGCTAACCCTAACCCTTTAGTTCCGACACAATTATTGGTCCGACAGTCATTAGACCGACAACCTACCTCAAACCCTAACCTAACCTTAACAACAAGCACGGGAGTAGCGCATGTTTGAGCGCTAGTCCGACTGTGTGTCGGACTAATGCTCCGTCAGAATTACCATCGGATCACATTTTTAGAGCCTGTGTTCATGCAGGTCTCCTGGGTCACCTCTGAAACCGCTTCAGGTTTAGGCTCAACAGTTGGCCGTTTTGTTTTACATGCTAGGGTTGTATAGAGTACAGAAGTCACTCTTTCATCCCCTGGGTGCCAGATTATTTTTCTCTTGGGAGAATAACATTGGGTCATTTTAAAGGAGCATTCAGTGATTTGAGTGATTTGGAAACCCCCCCCCGGTCCGTCCCGGTAACAAGATGTGCAGTTGTGCACTACTAGGCGACAGGCCAACAGCACACATACCAAGGCCTACCCCCTCTCTATCCTGATTGGATGAAGGCTGGGCCACCTAGCCAAAAACGAAACCCAAGGTCTTTTGACCTCCAGGGGTTAACTGGGGTCAGGGAGGAACTCCTAGTTATAATTGTCTGCAGCACACACTATAGTAGGGAGGATCACAACAAAACATAAAAAGAAGTGATGTTTGAATTAAGTGAAATCACTGAATATACTTTTAAAATGCTACTGCATGAGAATACAGTGAGTGAGGATCCGGTGGGAGGTAACCATAATGCTTACTTTATGCACATGCGACTCGCTGAAAACAGATAAAACATGACACAAATGGGTTCTTGTGTCCTGACAGCGATTAACAGGTTCGATTCCCAAACACGATGACCTTTGCTTCGTGTCACTACCTGCCTCTCCCATTGTGTTGTGCACTGAAAACAGATGTACAAACCAACGCTGAAATACATTGTGAGCTTGTAGATCTGCCATGTTCTGTACCACCATACACTGAATAATACATTGAGGATCGAGCTCAATGGCAGTCAATGACCACCCATGAGACCGACCAAGTCTTTTTTTTTTATCCAAAATAATGTTATGTTACTATCCATTGGCAAAGATCACACGGCCGACTGAGTTATAAGGAGAACGCTAGGTGCAGAATCAGACCCAAGTTGGCTTAATTTGGGAGAGAACGAAAGCGGTAGAAACACAAACGTGCACACATCTCACACGATCAACAATAAAGTTAGAGTGCATGCACGCACTGCACACTGGCATGAGTCTGTGTTGTGGACGCTTGGTCTCGCCTGTGTGTCTGGTCAGGCTGAGACTGACACAGACCACATTCACCAGGCAACACTCCTCTTTTCCCCCATAAACTTCAATTGAAAGATATGTTTAAGAAACTTCATAATTATAACCGCAACATTTTATCAATGTAACATTGTTTACGCTGTTGCTGCTGCTACAACGTGGACCTGTGGTTGTCAACAGACATGGAGAGAGCCTGTTCTTACTAGAAAACTACAGTACAATGGATAGGGCTGAAGAAAGGTGAATGATCTCGCTAGAATATTACAGTAACATCCATCTTATAGTGGCTACTACACACCCATGCAAGTGAGAAATAAAAAAAAACACCAGTGTAAAATGGTAAATTGTGCATTTATATAGCGCCTTTATCCATGCCTTTACGCATGTCTCATGATAAATGCTTTTATGTGATGTATTCCCATGCTTTTGTTCTTGCTTAAATGTAAGTCGCTCTGGATTAAGAGCGTCTGCTAAATGCCTAAATTGTAAATTGTAAGGCGCTTTACAGAGATTGTGACACACACACACACACACACACACACACAGTTCAGTGTCTCGCTCAATCTTGCAACATTTTTTTACCACACCCCCAAAAATAAAAAATAAATAAAAAGTGTTCCATGCAACTGTGCTCAGAGTATGACACACAAAAGCATAAAACCAGTGAAAAGAGGTATGTCCACTCACCAAACATCCAAATCACACTAGTACTTTTTAAAGGCATAGGCATTAACTGACACGTTCAGCATCAAGGTTGTCGGCAACATTGCAAGCTGTATGAAAAGCTTGAATTATCCTCTATCTGCAAAGTTTTTGTTTCATAAAAATCCACCATAGAAACGTTATGAGCTACTTTCTGTCAAGAAATGCCCTGCATTTGATTATTTTCAGAGTTTGGAAGTGCTTGTTTTCAATAACACAATTTGCTGCCTCCTTCATTATGTGACATTTAGAAACAGGACGGTTGAGTGATTTCCACCTCCAACACGCCATGCTGCTCAATGTTTTGTCACTCAGTCTAGATGAGGGGGGCGTGTCCCGATGGGAAAATCATGCATGTGCATAATCTCTATTAGGGCACATTGCTACATGACCACAATGAATGCCATGATCAACGAGTCCCGGGTTCCATTCCATTCGCTCAATGTCCATCCCCAACTCTCCACATTTCCTGTCTCCACTGTGTCAATAAAGGCAAAGCGGACCATATTTGACCACATCAAAACAATTTGATGTGGTCACTCACTCATCCTGAGTCGTGCACCTGATAAACTGCATGTACTGTACAGCCTGTGTGTGCTCGTTTTTCTTTTCTACTGTAATGTAAACAGGAACCAACGGGAACAGTCGACATAATCCCCAGGCCAAAATCGACCACCAGAATTAGTTTTTTATAGCGGACATTACATTTTCATCCAAAGGGTATTGGTATTAGTATTGGTTTGATCATGTCAAACTCAATTTCATCAGCAGGCTCAGTGTTCTGTTTACCGTAAATCCAAACAACTGTTAGCATACCTGTGGGGGATGGACAGGCCTCCATCCACAGCTCCCTTCAGAGCGCCGAACACCTTGTTTCCAGTGGTGGTTCTGGCAAGCCCAGCGTCCAGATAGCAGGTGAACGCGCCTGGCTGACCGTCAATGCTCTCCACATTGAACTCCTCACCAGTAACCTCCAACTGGCCCTCGTACACCTTGTCTAGGCCGAACTTATTCAGCAGCTGGTGGAAGACGGAAACCCACATTTAGACTGGTGACTAACGTCCCAGGGACAGCAAGGATCAGAAACAAACCAACTCAGCTTTAATTGCAGCTATATGATCTATTCTGTCGTATAAGTATGATGAACAGGAACAATCTGAAGACACTCCCGTCATAGCAAAACACAGAGGAAATGTTGAAAACAGCCACAATGAACAGAAACTTCTGGAAACGGAAAGTGCTTCAAACTTACCCTACGAGCCACCAGCAGACCAGTGCAGTAGGCTGCTGCGTAGTTTGTCAACCCAACGGTGATGCCGTATTTGGGAAGTTCGTGGGAGTAGGCAGCACACACAATCATGTCACCTTCGATCTTGGCATAGGCGATCTGTAACACAATCACAAGTACCCATGAGTTGGGAGTTTGCACATGCATTTGACAGACTTGCCATACTGTACTCAAATCCATAATTACCTGGCAGACGATGTCTCTGTTAGAGAAACGTACTATCATCCTGTACTTGGGTGTGTTGTACTTGTTCTTATCCTGGATGACCAGGCGCTTGCGTGCAAAGTAGTCGGTCTTTCCCTCTGTGAATAAGAACACACGAGAATGGTAAAATGAACATTTAAGTGTATGAAAAAAAATATGGTGTAGTTGCCTTGTGAAAGACCCTTACCTCTCCTCCTCCTGAATTTGACCTGGTACCTCTTGAAGTAGGCCTTATTCTTCACCACTTTAACAAACCCCTGCAAGAGACATGTCACCAATTCAACAGCTGACACAAACACACAATAGCAGATCATTCACATATTCCATTTTGACGTTTACAGTGCGGTGCCACTAGCTGCAAGTGTTGTTACCATCATAAACATGGATAGCATTAGCTTTGCTACAACGGAGGCAATACAAGCCAATGGGTGAATGGGTTACGTTAGCATAGTAGCTGACCTGGATTGACGTTCAGCTAGAGCGATGACAAGCTGTGCAACAATTAAATTTTGGCGGCATTATCACTAAGCGGTGCACCCCCGTCACACACATGCAAATGTCAAAGACAAAATGTTCACAGGAATTCATTGCGGTGGTCATTAGGCCACGTTTGACTTGAACGTTAGCAGGGCAAAATCTATATTCATCCAGAAGTAATAAAACACACATCGGACATTTGAGGCCACGAAAGGCAAGATGTGTGTCTTATATATGGATGTAGATAGATATTTGGACAGATTACAAACCATTTTTGCAGTCTTTTTGTCTCCCTAGACAGGAGCCAGGAGCCAAAGACTGGTATTTTGACTCCGCTGCAATGGAAAAAGGAAGAGGTTCCTGCGCATGCTCAGTACATAGCAAAGCCTGGTGGGCGAGGTTAACACCGACGACACAACGGTGTCATACTGCGGTGAATTTTCTACTCTGCCCCCTATTGACCTGGGGACTGGGTTAGCTATTTATTTTGTCATCAATACAAATGTAATGAGGAGGGGGGAATTACCATCGTGTTATGGCATTTAATTATTTCAAGGCATTTAAATAATAATACAGTCCTATTAGGGTTGGTAGGTGTGGGGTTAGTTAGGGTTTTTACCCTGGGAAAATTGGCTGATGCTCTCAAGAATCACATTCAGGTAGAACACGGATTAAGTAGGCCTTACTTTAGTTTACACACTTATATGTCACCCCTCACAAAACAGAGCTTATCTCCTTCCCTGGAAAGACTTTCCCATGCAGGAGCTTTACATTACAATTGACAACATACTGGTGTCTCCTGTTCAAACACAACTGTGTGATCCTGGACAGTCAATAATAATGCGTGTGTGTGTGTGTGTGTGTGTGTGTGTGTGTGTGTGTGTGTGTGTGTGTGTGTGTGTGTGTGTGTGTGTGTGTGTGTGTGTGTGTGTGTGTGTGTGTGTGTGTGTGTGTGTATATGTGTGTGTGTGTGTGTGTGTGTGTGTGTGTGTGTGTGTGTGTGTGTGTGTGTGTGTGTGTGTGTGTGTGTGTGTGTGTGTGTGTGTGTGTGTGTGTGTGTGTGTGTGTGTGTGTGTGTGTGTGTGTGTGTGTGTGTGTGTGTGTGTGTGTGTGTGAATGTAAATAATGTATTGAGCTGTAATTGAATGGAGCTTTCATAATTGTGAATGTGTATTGCATTGCAGTGTAGGCAGTACATTTTACTGAAATTCCTTGGAGGTATTAAAGAAAACAACAATAAACATGACAGCCAATGTTGTCAGGGATGTTCTACAAACATATATGCAGCTGTAAAAAAAGATAGAAAAAAAGAAAGAAAAGACTGGTTAAAAAATGAATAGTGAATTCATGGAATAATTGTGTAGGAATAAAATTAATAACAAAATCTGATAAAAGAAATAAGAAAGCAGAACCAATAGACATAACAGGAACACATTTGTTCCTTTTATGTCTAGTGGTGCTGAATAACATTTGCACAGAGGTACACATGTTTTAACTGGGTTTCAGGTGCAGCTTACTGTTCAAAACACACAAAGGATATGAAATGTTTAATGATAATGACTCCTGAGAGAACATTATATTCACAGGTTAACAGTCACAATGGCCTTGTAAAGCCTACCCTACAGTGTCAGCCATTTGTTGTAATATAAGAAGAGAGGTGTGTCTAACATAATAAATGATAGTTGTGCGTCAGAAAGTTCATGCAAAACCAGAAAGGTGGGTTTGATGGCCTTCTGGTATGTGAATCAAGTTCACTCTGGGTGAACTTCCTTTCTGATTGGTTCATGAGCATTTGTTCTGCCGTATCAATGCGTAAACTGTGTGACACTGCAAAGAATTGTGATGACGGGTGGCACAGCTTTTTCTAGTTTAGTTTAGTCAGTTTAGAAGAGTCTTTGGATGTATAAATGATAATTTGCTTAGAAATAGAAAGTGATTCATTTAACACTTACTTTGAAAGAAAACTGTCAACATTTGAAGACTTGACACCACAACATTCTCTCATTGTATATAACAATAGTGTTTAATTGGCTCCTGTCTTCTCAAATGGAATTACTTTCTCCTACAGCAATGGACTTCAGGTAAGAAACTTCAATCATAGCTATACCTTGTGTCCTACATGCACTTAAATTTTGTCATCATGGGCATTATTACTGTTCCACAATTATGTAACTATGAGATAGTAGGTCTACAAATTGAAACAATTCATAGTTACAAGGATCTAGGCATGGTCCTTTAGGGCTCCTATCCCTAGACCCTTGTATCTCAGAGAGTGTAATCTACAAATGGAGCATTCTATTTATACTCTCCCTGAGTTAAAGGGAAACTAAATATAGGCTATTTTAGTCAGATTAGATTACAGGGAACACAATAGAATTTGGACTCTGGCAGAAACAGCCTTGCAAATGCAGCCACTCAATAGCAACACGAGGTGGCGGTAATGTTCCACATTGAGAGCCATTGGGGCGCATGCTCGGTAGGATGTAAACATTTAGTACTCGGCCCGTCGTCTGTCTGGTGTGGAGCGTCGCAAACATTAGTGTAACTGTGTGTGTGTATGTGTGTGTATGCGTGTACACGTATTCGGCTTCATGGGCTGGACCGTGGACGTCAATGGGGACTAGCTAATGCTAGCTATCGTTGCCTCAAGTTGTAAAACCTCGGGGAAATAAGTGTTTTTAACACGTTTCAAAGCAGTTTGTTTCTTTTAGTAGTGAAACCCCGTACCGTCGTACATGGGAAGTAGACCACGCTTACTGCCGGCGGTCGAAAAGGCTTCAAGGTAAGGCTTGGTTCTTATGTTTTGGGTTCGGTCTATGTCCTGGCGAGAGACAGTAACTTTGGGTTCTTGTGTTTTGAGGCCGTCTATATCCTGGTGTGAGACAGTAAACTCTGGTTTCTTGTGTTTGGGGGTCTGTATCTCTATCCCCTGGTGTGAGACAGTGAGTGTTCGGTCCTATGTCTTGGTACGAGACGGTAACTAATGGCACGGTTGTTTGGCAGACAGAAGCGTTTGATTCTGCCGCAAGTATAGTGATTACAATATCTGGTTTGCTTTCGTGCTAAACGTTTGCGTCGAACTGTTCATTGGCTTCAGTAGCATTGGGTTCTGACTTGTAGGGCTAATTGGCTTGTAAAGTTGGATCCAGGGCACTGGCAGGCTATCATCTGACAGGCACAAATGGTAATATTGCATGCAACATGAGATGGGGTTTGTATCTGTCTGTTAGAGATACTGTAACACTCCTGCTACAGGAGTGTTGTAACTTTGTTGTCTTGCACCGGGCTACTGTAACATTAGACACAACATAACACAACGTGTTCCAAAATGGACCCGTCCATTTGGTTACATTTATACACTGACGAGTTAAGTGCATACACTGACACATTGAGGATGGTACTGTATACCAGGAATGCTCAGTCCTGTCACCTGTGTCAACTTCCATTGATACACATCAAACACTCTATTACAGCCTGCGTGGCAAAGGGAATTTGCATCAGGCAGATCATGGATAGCATGGCTCAACTATAATGCTGTTACTTAAGTGTTGAAGTAACGACGTTATCCCTTAAAATGTATGGGGAACTCGGGTCCTAGAAAAGACGTCATCTATTAAAGCTTAACACGACCAGACATGACCCCCCCCCCCCCCCCCCTAACTGTTAATGTACGTTTTTTATTGCTAGATTTGCTACTAGTGTTGATGATGTCTTGTATATTGTATGTCTTTAAATGTCTTGGTGAATTGAATATAGCAATACACACAAGGATCACAATGGATAATATTTAGTGTCATTGTAAAATAGTACAACTGTACTATTTTAACTGTAAATGTATTAAATCAATAAAAAATGACCAGCTCAAAGACAAAGTTACACAGCTAAGTCCTGCCATATGCGGGAGCTAACTATTTCCGTAGACAACGCCCTGGTAACTTGGTGTTGTCCTGGACAGTCAGCTCTCGTTCAAAACTCACATCACAGCTGTCACTCGATCCTGTAGGTTCACACTCTATAACATACGACGAATTAGACCGTTCCTCACCCAGGAATCAGCCCAGCTCCTAATCCAGACAACAGTCTTGTCAAAACTCGACTATTGTAACTCCCTCCTTACTGGCCTACCAGCATGTATGTATGCATGTAGCATGTAAGCCTCTCCAGCTGATCCAAAATGCCGCAGCTCGCTTGGTCTTCAACCAGCCAAAATTCTCACATGTCTCCCCCCTGCTCCGCTCCCTCCACTGGCTCCCGGTCGCTGCCCGCACAGAATACAAAACTCTGATGCTGGCATTCAAAGTAGGGATGCACCGATCCGATACTCGTATCGGAGATCGGCGCCGATCCAGGCTAAAATTCTAGATCGGGTATCGGATCGGTGGCCGATCCATTATCCGATCCGATAATTATGTGTAATTACAGTATGAAAACAACTCTACCTCCTCTGTGACACAGCAGTGTAGTATTGACAGTATAACATGTGGAATGCAGCCAGGCTAGCCTGCGCACACATTAACCTGGTCTAATTGTTGCACAGTTATTTAATAAATAATTCAGTGCATTTATATCTGTGTTTGTTACATTTTGTTTTACAAAGTTGGGAAAGTAATGTTTAAGTCAAGCCTTGATGTTGCCTTACACAAAATAATGATTCTAGACTCCACACAGTGAGGCATACAGCTTAATAGGTTATTACGTTTCTTTGTGGGGGGTATCGGATCGGTACTCTGTATCGGCAGATACTGGACCCCCATGTATCGAAATCGGTATCGAATGCCAAAAAGCCGGATCGGTGCATCCCTAATTCAAAGCAACCAAAGGTATGGCTCCCCCATATCTTGCAAGTATGATCGAACCCTACAAACCCTCCCGCTCACTCAGATCAGCCAACGCAGGGAAGCTGGAAGTACCCTCACTAAAAACGCCGGGACAACGCTCCACACGTCCCAAACTCTTCTCCCTTCTGGCTCCAAAACTGTGGAATGCACTTCCCATTGCAGTCAGAACTGCAGCATCACTCCCAATCTTCCGCCGTAGTCTGAAAACCCACCTTTTCAGACTCCATCATGGCCCATAGCACTTACCCCACCCCCTTAGATAGCATTTCTGTAGACTTAGATAGCATTTGATACAGACTTATAGCATGTTATGTAGACAGCACTATAATTGCATTGTATGTAGTCATAGCACGTCATAGTACATATGTATAGCATAGTAGTATAGATGTATAGTTTATATGTATAGCTTCATTATATAGATATTCCACTGTTACTTTCTTAGCTTATGCATGTTTCTTGATAAATGTTTTTATGTGATGTATTCCCATGCTTTTTTGTTCTTGCTTAATGTAAGTCGCTCTGGATTAAGAGCGTCTGCTAAATGCCTAAATTGTAATTGTAAATTGATTGGTCGTCACTTACATAACATAACATGTTGATCCAGAAAGTTGACTTGAAAAATCTGAGCCTTGCTATTGATGTCAGGCATTTGATTAGACATGGTGAACTTTCTGTTCCCCAAATTCAGTTAAAAGTACTGTTGTTTTAGCGTTTTAACAGTGTGGCGCCTTCAGGTCACATGTTTAGCCTACTTTAAAGATTTAGTGTGTCATGACTTGGGTGGTCAGTTCCTGTAATTAAGGACAGCTAGTAGCATTTTGGCAGATGTAAAGAATGCCTGGGAGAGAGCAGAACAGATGGCCCATTGAGATGACTTCTTGTCAGAACTCGTCCCATGAAGACAACGGTCACGCATTTACACAAAATCATTTGACTAATTCCATACAGTACACACACACACACACACACACACACACACACACACACACACACACATATTTGAAGTGGAAAATGTAGAGATACAGCAGAATTGTGCCTAAAATAAAGTAATTTATGTAATTTACGATAAAGCTGTTTTGAGACTTTTAATTTCAAATTCAAAGGATAGGTGAAGTCTAAGCTAATGTTTTTCTTTAGGCCACACACTTTAATAGAGGGATTATGTATCCCCAAGTCGACTGAATGTGTGTAGGCTATATTGAAATTCCACAAGTGTCAATAAAATCCCAGTTAAATTAATTTAGGCCTTATCTATTCTGTGTTTGACCTGGAAGCACAGTTTCTCACAAGTTGTCTAGACTAAATAGACATGTAACATATACATGCCATAGAATGCTTCCAGGTCACACATAGTCTATCAAACAAAGACAATAGTTGAGATTGAGGTCTAGCTGTCATGTTTATTGTCTTAAACTAGCAGTCATGTCTCATTTCCTAGGCTAGGCTATCGTTTGGAATGTAGTTACTGCAGGCTACAGTAGGCTACAGCGTTGGAACGGTTTCAGGGCAACTCACCTTATTATGTGGCTGTGTATGTACTTAAGAACAGCCTGTAGGCAGGGGGACCATTGAAATGCTCAGTGTACAGTGTACACTAACTGCACAAATCTCAGTTTCCCTCCTGTGTGTGAAGTGAAAGGCTTTGAGAGAGCCATTTCTGTCTGCCCCATGTCCCTATACCCTGAGAGCAAATGGAATGTTGAAGATGGCCATTCAACCTCTGTTCTCAAGTGCTCCTGCTGTGGCAACTGATTCACTGGCTGGGACTATACTGTAAAATTATCCATGTTAATTTAACCCCAAGAGTGTATAAATGTTTCCAGTAGGACCCTTACAAGTCAATTTGGTTATATTTGTACACTTTATGAGTTACAAATTGATACATTGAACACTGAGGATTTCACTGTGTAGCATGTGAAGAAAGTAATTTTTTATGCAAGACAAGTGAAGTGGAAATAAGCCATTATTACTGGTTGTGGATTATATCGTCATACCACCGTCATACCATCATCCCACATGCGTACAGTACCAGTGTACCCCTACTAATGACTGTGAAATGGATCATTGTAGGCGTCTTTGCAGAATCTGTGCACTCACTGCACTGTATGGTATGGGCTAACTGTCTGATGGCTTTTAAGGTACTGGGTGTTAGATGAGATTATAATACAATTTGCCTTTTGTGAGATGGCTTTTAATGTACTGGGTGTTAGATGAGATTTAAATACAATTAGCCTTTTGTGTTCCCTGATCTTCACAATGTTGTTTTGCTGTGGCTTTATTCAAACCCAGTCTTGCCTTTTACTGTGGGTTTCATTAGTTATGCGTAATGTGTCTCGGGGCAACTATTTCTGATTTTCTGTATCCAGGATTTATGGGGAAACTGCACTTGAGTTGGTTTGTCTTGCAAAGAAGAATGTTGTCTTAACCACCTGGACACTAGTAAAATTATGAGCTACTACTGTCACTTTACTTACTACTTAACTTTACTACAATTGAAAATGTAAATATGCCACGTGTATAAACGTTGGCATATACACTAATACACATTGTTTACCGAGGTTCCCCCCACGGGCCTATACTTGGTCTGCTCCTTTTCCCCCAAAATATAAAACGTGACAAGTTGTGATCTTGTAGACTTATGTTATTTTTGGTCAATGTTAGTGTATTTTTGCCAAATGTTCCCCTATTATGACATACCCAGAATATGGTTCATGAGGTGAACAATGAACATATTTGACCTTCTTCATCTTGGCATTTATTTACTCTAGCATCCTGCATTGAGGTTGAGCCTTTGATGGATTCTTTCTTTCACCCACACATCGTCATTTCTCATCTTGGCTTTCAAAAGGAAAAGACCACAGAGGCAGCGCTTTGTGTCACTCAGTAGTTCATTCAAAGAGAACTGGGTACTGTATGGAATATTATCATAGAAACATTTTAAATTCCTTCAAGTCCTTAAACTACTTTCAAACTGTTTTGGCCATGTCATTATTGGCAGAAAAAAAGAAAACCTAAGGGAATAATGATTAAACACCCTGCTCTGTGTGAGTCAAAAAAGCAGAAAAAGGTTGTCCCAGTCTCCCAGACACATACTGTTGATAAGTCATTACATAGAACATTAACTGTTGGCCAAGAGTGTTAGTGATGATCTAGTCTCGCATAGCCAGACAACTATTCCACAATCTCCGAATGCTATAGAGTCTGGAACTATAGCCCCCATGAGCTGAGTAAGGAAGCTGCCATTTCCGTTCACGAAAATATATTAAATGTCTTTACATTTTCTTTTTGTATTTTCTTTTCTGCTAAGCAACAAGCTATATATGCTTAGATGATTTCTATTTATATTGGGATAAATTTGCGCGACTGTAAAGACGAAACGGAAGTGGGGAGGAGGCTCCACTTCTGCTTTATTGCTACTGTATGATGAAGCATTTGGTAATTGCGGAGGCAACAGGAGTAACGCGAGACTAGTGATGGTCATTGTCAGCGACGTAGAGTCTGTGGGGGCCACGGGGCCATGGCCCCCATGAAGAATCCTAGGGCCCCTTTCGGCCCCCATGAAGATTTTCGTGGACATTTTACATTTACATTACATATTTTCTGGGAATTCCGAACATTTTGGATCTCTCCGCCGGCAATCTGAGAATCCCATCGTCAAATATTCGGGAAAACAGCGCCTCCCCTGTTGTTCCTCAGGCAACAGTCTGTTTTGAGAGACACCGGCCGTCCAAGAGGTGTTAAAAAGTGCTAATCGGGTTTCTTTTGTAGTTGTTCTTGAGGCGTGACATAATAACACTGCTCAAGAATTCACCAAAGAGACCTAACCACAGACTAGTGAGACTACACACTGACTCGAGAAAAGACCCATATCGTCCAAAATAGGCTGATCAGTCGCTGTCTGTGTATAGGCTAATTCATTGGTAAAAGTATGCTAAAGAACTCATTTTTAGACCATTTGGGAAATAAATAAATAAATCCGCGGCGGCGGCCTCGCTTCGCTCGGCCGCGACAGTCCCCCCCCAACGCAATTCTGTAGCCTGCCCAAAGGTAAAACGCACCCGCCGCCTATGATCTCTCTCTCTCTCTCTCTCTCTCTCTCTCTCTCCCTCCGTGTCTCTCTATATCTCCCTCTCTCTCTCTCCCTCTCTCTCTCTCTCTCTCTCTCTCTCTCTCTCATAATAATAATAATATAGTCCTGAAAGTCCTCACCTTGGCTTGGACATTGGCCTATAGAAGCTGCTTTAAAAGTACCAGCGAAAACAACTTATTTTTTTTCCGAGGGGGGGGGGGGGGGGGGGGGAGGGGCTGCGGGGAGGCGGGGCTGCGGGGGGGGGGACGGGCCCCCTTGAGGATTGATCAAACTCTTCGGCTCTGGTCATTGTAATAATTGTACTTACATTGATTATTTGTGAATGGAGCAGTTTTGAAGTGTCTTGACATGAAAGGTAGAAGGTATTAAATAGCAATTCAGAGGTCTGGACTGGTGATGTGAAGATGTAACGATGTCTTCCATCAACATCATTTGTCTGGTGCTTAAAACTGCCTCAATAACAGACACTGAACCCGGATGGAATAGATGGGAAGCAAGAAGAGCAAATATACTGTATATTAGTGAGCTGTCCCTTCCCTTCAGTTGCTGATAACATTTGTTTTTTTCTATATATGAAAAAATAAATAAATATAAGTCTAAGTTATACTGTATATTCTGCTGAGATGGGTGCAGTAACACATGCATTATTTTAAACATATGTATATGCTTCACATTTTGAAAGTCACCACCATCATTGCTGATTTAGCCAGCTTACCAGTTTAGACTGGTGTGTTCTGATATCATGTAGTGTGAAGTCATTCACCATATTCACATTGCACATTTTGCTTACTTAAAGTTCCACCTGGGGTGGCATTTTCTTTCCAACCCGCAAATATGACGTGAGAGAAAAATGGCTGCTGTGATGAATAGTCAATTACTTTCGACCCGGCTTCTATGACAGCTCAGGAATAGGGTGTAGTACCAAAAACAGTGGTGGGATAACAGGCCTACTTCCTGTTTGTGCACAGGGCTGAACAGATGTGGTACAGATGTGGTTCAGTGTTATGATTGAACTGTCTCATGTTAAAGTGTTGCCTGTGTTATAATTGATTATTGAGGGGTGCTAGCCCCTCCTATGCCCAGCTTTCCGGGTTTGTGAAAGCAGCTTGTGATTGACCACCCCATAGCGATGATTTGATTGGCTGAGCAAAGTACATAATATTGAAGATAAAAGTGAGTGCACAAAAGTGAAGACGACAAAAGTGATTGGCCGGAATGACATTTGTGATGATTTGATTGGTTGAGCACGGAATGAGACGTATTATGATAGGAGCGTAATAGAAGAATATATGGATTTTCCCTAAATTGCAGTAAGAATGGTTACGTACCCTTAAATTATACATACTAGCCCTTACCCGTTGTGAGATATTTGCCCCCCGTAGGGGGTACTGCGCCCGGTGCGTTTTTAATTCACTAATAAATTCATTATTAACTAGAACTGCACTCTGTCGAGTGCATACTTGCTTGTTGCACACTAGTAGGCCATAAATGGCCAACTAGTGCGCAAGCAGAGCGCGCAAGTACTTTCGACCGCTGTAAACTGTCAAATCTCAGTATCTCTGTGAAGGAACGTTTGAAATGTATAATTATTAGATGTAACTATTTGCTACCTACCTACTTTATGCATATAAACACCTAGTATTATTAAGTATGGTTCAAGTTTCTATCTATATAAGAAATACACTTTTATCGATGTAGATATATTCTGGATCCCTTTTTAGTTTTTTAAAGAAAAATAAATCCTTGATATGTGATGAAACAAAACGTATATAAACTGAATTAAAATATATTATACAGTATAATTATTTTATTATTTATTGTAAATTGTCAATTGTTTTAAATGTATTTCATCTTGGATTATAGAGATATTAATACTAAATCATGATCAGAGTAATATGTGTCTCTAACTTCAATTTCTGTAATAATACTTTCACATTTGTTAAAATATACATGATCTAACATACTTCCGTAATCTGTAGTTGGATTTGTATTTAATTGTTTAAAGCCTAATCTTGACATGAAGGTTTTTATACTTCTATCTTTCTCAGTATAATGGTCTTCATTGAAATCTCCTATTATCATAATTGCAGAAGTCGGAGATGATAGATACTTTACCATGTTTTCGAGAAATGTGTTTAATTTCGAAAGGTCTGTTTTAGGTGATCTGTACATAAGAATGATATATAGATCTTTATCTTTTACATGTATACATACGTGTTCTACTCTTTCTAATATCCTGATTTCATTTTGAATTATTTCAATGGAAATATCTTCTTTTATAGCAAACATAACTCTCCCACCTATATCATATTCTCTGTCATTCCTGATTGTATTGTAATTCGTGTTCATTGTTTTTAATTTAAAAGTAATGTTATTATTTTTCTTTAAGTGTGTTTCAGTAAAAGCTATTAGATCCAACATTTCGAGTTGGGAATCTGAGTTTATATCTTCTAAATGTGTTAGGGCCGATTCATACTCCTATTTTAGAGCCGAATAAAAGTCGGTTCGGCTCTGTAGAGCCTACAATTTGACGTCATTTGAGGTTCGGGGGGGCGGGTACCGTCCTAAAGTCGGCTCTTCGGTGCTACTGAAAATTTCTGACGAGCCGAAATCATTTCGGCACTACAGCGCCGAAACAGCGGTAAAATAGGAGTATGAATCGGCCCTTAGATAACCTCTGACGTTCAACAATCCAATTTTTAATGAATGCTTTATTGGTAATTGAATTATCTTCCGTATATTTGGATTTTCTAGAGGTGATTGTCAAGTATTAAAGTCAAGTATATATATGTTGTATTACTTACATCATCATTGAGAGCAGTTATACATATACTATATAGAGTATGTAGTTGTAAGTTGATTAGCGGTATACTGTGGTTACTTTGCGCCAAAAACCGTGACAGCCAACCTGCCATTTGATGCGTATGCAAAAAAAACAGCAGATTTGTGCCTGGTTTGCTGGTACCAGATTACACAATTGACCATATTTCTTACGTCATCATTGAGAGCTAGTCATACATATACACACCATGTACTCTGGTCCCAGCAAATCAGGCACAATTTGCTATTTTATTTCACTGATTATGTATATAGTATACGTATGACTAGCTCTAAATGATGACGTAAGACATACGTATACATATACGTATACTATATAGAGTATGTAGTTGTAAGTTGATTAGCGGTATACTGTGGTTACTTTGCGCCAAAAACCGCGACAGCCAACCCGCCATTTTATGCGTATGCCAATAAAACAGCAGATTTGTGCCTGGTTTGCTGGGACCAGATTACACAAATGACCATATTTCTTACGTCATCATTGATAGCTAGTCATACATATACACACCACGTACTCTGGTCCCAGCAGATCAGGCACAATTTGCTATTTTATTTTACTGATTATGTATACAGTATACGTATGACTAGCTCTAAATGATGACGTAAGACATATGGTCATTTATATGATCTGGTCCCATCAAACCAGTCACAGATTTGCTGTTTTTTTGCATACGCATAAAATGGCGGGTTGGCTGTCACGATGAACGAAGACCGGGCAAAATTATTACTTGCGCGCTCTGCTTGCGCAAGGAATAATTAATGTGTCAAATCGAAAAAAGGGCTTCGTTAAGACCTCCATATTCATATGGTCAATGCCTGTGTGAAAAGTGGGAGTGATTGGTGCAGGCAATGAGGAGATAAGGCAGTGTTTCTGACAGACAGACAGACAGACATTGTTAGAATTATATGATGATGATGATAGTATGATGATGAAATGAGCTATGCCACAATTCTTACAAAGATGACATCCAAAGTATAACTGAGTCTAGCCTTAGTTGATTTCCTCCAAATAGCCTATGTCCTAACATAATAGCTGTCCATGCCAAGTACTACGTATATCGTTCATCACTGTTGTCATAATAGTTGTGTTGTGGACTAAAAATAAATTTAAAACTATTTATAGTTATAGTGCTTGGTGTGGTCGGCCCTTTATATAGTATGGGCTGACAGAAAACAGATTGTGTAATATTGGCTACGTTTGGCAGAGAGAGTAAATGTAGTATACGTGTAGTACCATATCACCCTAACACTTCTAGAGGCTCCATATGTGGAATGTCTTACTCTTATGTTGTGTTTGCTGTGCAATAGCAAAGTCACTCTGGGCTGAGTGCTGAGTGTACTTTAATTTGCTCTTCAGGCAGCAGCAGCAACATGGTACTGTAGCACATTACACTTTCCACAAGATACCCCAAATAAATATCTTGTCTCTCAGTTGGTTGTTTGCTGTGTGAACTTGACTACGACAGTCACAGCTACAAGTTAGTATATGTATGACTCATCATTCCTTGACATTACAGGCGGGATGAGTCTGATTTTTTTATTCTTCTGCCTGCCGCCACCACTTCCTGCTGTAGTAGTGTGAAAGTTTAGGCCTGCTGACTCGCGCTCAGCTCATAGCCCAGTGACAATACTAATTCCCCGTTTCCTCTCAGATCTGCTGTGAGGTGGATTCCACACGTCTTGCTGAGTACAGCACTGCTGTTCCTGCTGCATGCTGATTTGAGCAGTCTCCTGTCCTGTAAGGGCTGGCCTACCTTTGGTAGAGCACTTTGACCCTTCATGACAGCATGATCACCATATGACTCTGAGACAGCACGCCTAAAGAACGGAGTCAACAAAGCAAGACAAAGGCCAAAGACGAAGCCTCTTGATGAAGCGATTGACTTTGGAAAAAGCTGCTAGTTCACCACTTTCTGTCTTTTTCTGTATGTTTTGCTGAACATGCATTCTTCATGGAACAGGCCAATAGGCAAAGGTTGCTGATGTTGGCTAATTTCAAATAGCAGCTCTCTACAGGTAGGAATGTACAGATCACCATGTCACCTTAAATATGGCAGTCCAGCTTTTTTCATTTGGCTTTTTGTGTTTTTAGTGGCTCACTTTCAGGAATGGTTTAGTCACTCACTGTCTTGTGTATTATATATTTGGCCTGCCTGATTGATTTAGAAACAAAACAAACCAAAACCAGATTGTGTGGTCTAAGCACAAACTCTCAATAGCATATAAATTTGTCTGCTAAGCTAAATTGCTTTGCTCAGCCTAAAACATTGTCTGTGCCATGCCGAAACACAGTCTGACAGATCAAATGCCACCATGAGTCTGTTTCCCCCCCAGCATCATGTGTCTGTCTGGTTGCATTACGTTGCTTACGTTTCCAAGTGTGTTTAATTAGCATCTTAATTTATTTTCCTTACCTAGTTTGGACGTGTTAAAGCCTCTGCAGCTCTGTGCCATAAGCTTTATATTCACCATAGCTATTGCTCTGCCTATTTCCCACACTGTCTAGTAACACCACTGTAATTTTGCATCTAAAACATTCAAATGTACACCTACAGTAAGTATCACTAGATTTTACATTCATGTGATATAAATCATGTATCTCCATCTATTTGTTGCCAGCAGCAACAATCTAGTAGGAATCTACTGGCTAGCTAAAGAGGAACGACGTAGATTGCCTTTGGTAATAGTCTATTTGTTTAGTGGTTTGTTTAGTGGTTTCCTACCGAATTACTTCAAAAAGTTGGAAATTGTGTGAAATTTGTATGCTATATTGGAAAAACTTTGACCATATTGTTGCACCAGATCTAAATTTGTTTTGGTATTTTGGACGACATGATGAAATAGAAATTAAGTACAGAATTAAGTACATTAATAATGTCTCAAAAGCATAAACATCCAATTTTGTTACGTTTCTCGCTTAACTTTACAATGCTAGGCAAAAAAAGGCTAAGAAAAACAGCTGTAAACTGATGTACCGGTGGATGTACCGGTGGATAGAAACATCACATTTAGCAGAAAAACTATAATTTATGAGAAATTATGTGTTTCAGTAGTGACACTGATTTAAAATTGATTGTTTGATTTAAAACCAACATTTAATAAGTTGACAAAAATAATTTAGATATTGTTTTCAATAATTGAAATGTAGGAGTTAGAGGTTGTGACAGCCACCTCCCAATAGAAAGTAACATATAAACTATATATTTTTATATATTACATTTTGTTCTATCTCAATAAATGTATTGTGATTAAATAGATCATAAGATGATATTTGTACACATGTAAGGTCTGACTACTTAATTGTTTAAAAATATATATTTTACATTGTGGGACTGCAATTTGAATAGGCTCGTATACATACGTGCCCAACTTACCATGAAAGCTTTCTCTTCCATCTCTTGCAATACTGCTTTGATATCCATCTTCGATGATCCAATCAATCAACTCAGTGCACATTTCCCTTTGAAGTTCAAAGACAGAAACGTCCCTGCAGCCTGCAAGGGATGAATGTCAACAAACAGTGGAATGTCATCATAAAAAGTGTAACGAAACTGATACAGTGGCTGATAGAGGCGAGAAAATGCTAAATATATATATATATATTAAAAAATTTACGCTCAAAGTTACCTATAATGCCTTTAATAGATCTCTCACTGCAGATTGACGTTTGCATGGTACCGCTTTGAAATCACTTTCACTGTGAAATGCTCAGTGGCTCTCTTTACGTCTTCCCTGCAGGTGGCGACAGACAAGGTTTCAGGCAAGCTGAGTTCTACTCTCGCATGGGTGAAGAACTCGGTGTCACACACGGTCAGTCAGATGGCTAGCCAGGTGGCCACGCCCATGTCCTTGCCGACCTCCTCCTCCTCCACGTCGCTATCTTCGCCGTCCTCGCCCGCCCAGCTCAGCCCCGATGAAATGGAGCTGCTCGCCAAGCTTGAGGAGCAGAACCGGTAAGCTAAATCCGCTCGTTTTGCCTGGTATGACAGTTTAATGGGCAACTTTTTGATTTCTTGAGCCAACTTATTTTGTGTGGCTCAAACGGTTAACGGTTGAACTGGATTTCCCCCTACCGCACCTTTGCATTTATGAGTCTGCTGCTGGTTGTGGGTATTTTCAGATTTTAGTTGTCTTGTCCTGTTCACCAGAATATTTTCGAGCGGTGCCTAACCGCTCCATTACGCAGCAATGTGTGTGTGTATGTCTGTCTCTGTCTGTCTGTATGTATGTCTGAGTATGGACAGCTGCAACACCTAAAGTGGCAAGTGGAGTACAGCACAGAGAAAAGTGGCACAGAGTACACAGTATGAGCCCTGGGCGCGTTCCTGGGGCTCTGGCTGTTCGACCCCACATGGTAAACTCTGTCATTTCTTGACCGTTTGGAGGCTGGGTGTCTTGCCGGGACCGGGGCGGCCCCTCCTGGGGTCTGGATGTTCCGGCGACCCCCTGGGGACCCCCACACAGACATTTGGACACGGGGCGGCTCGCAGGAACCGGGCTGGCACCCAGGGTGCGTTCCTGGAGGTCTAGATGTTCCGGGGACCCCCACACAGTACAGAGCACAGTAGAGTACAGTAACTAGAACAATACATTTGTAGTTTCACCGCTCAGTTCACACAGGTGTGAGTTTTAGTAATAAAAAGTAAAACATTTTGTTATCAAACATTTCCCATATGTTCCCAAAATGGACTGTTTTTAATGACCAAAATAAATAAACTGAACTGAACTGACTGAAATAATTCCTACAACACTGATGTGTGTAAGAGGAGCTATGAGGTTTTTAAAATGTTTTCACACAACTGTACGGTCTGTTTGTACTACAAGTAATGGGGAAAGTCATAGTATTGATTTGGTTATCTAATAGCCACATAGTCCTCACTGAGTCCCTCGCAAACTGAAAACACTTTGCCTCTCCTTTTAGCTGTTCATTCATTAAAGGACTATTAGAGGAGGGTAGACGAACACCTTTTTGTCTGTCCTCCTATATGAATTCCTGCCCCATGATGACTCTTACCCTGTGCTGTCAGTGTTGGCATGGAAACCAGACTGAGTGGTTCCAAAATTAGGGGTTTGGGTTCACAATTGCCTCCAGTGATGGAAGAGGAGCAGTAATGTGTGTTTATGCGAGGTAAAGCCATTTGATTCATGTCATCTGTGGGTCTACAGTAGTCCTGTTACATGGTTCCAAAATGACAGATTATATGCTAATGAACCCCCTTGATAAGGGAAGATAAGACAGAGTTGGGGTCATTGATTTGGTCCCTAATGCCCTTTATGGTGCTCTGGGTTCTGTCCTTTGTCAAAAGGTGAACATAAGGCATCTGGCCTTTAGAGGTTCATAGTTCGGGGGCCATTTGACCCCTGCCTCCACCCTGACAAGTAGGACCACAGCTGGGCCCTTTCACCAGGCACATGTCTTTGCTGACATGCTTTCCCTTCTCATTAAATCCCATTAATTCTGTAGGAATATGCCAAGAGTTGCCTTAAACATAGGGATAATATTTTAATTATCTGGGCGGGTGTTCATTATCTATCAAATACCGAAATAAGGTACACAATGCGCTGCAACATGTTCTTCTATTTTGGCCAAATGTTCTGTTTTAGCTGCTTCATTTGATTGATTCATTCAGCAGCAGAGTTGAACAGGAACCACTCATAATGGTATCATATGTTTTCTGTTCAAATCTTCTGCTGAGCCAATTACAGTAAATGTGGCTAACTGATGGCTGTATTGTATATGAAATGTAATGAAATGAGGCATCTCAGTTGTGGCAGAAAGAATACTCAGTTTTTCTGGACACTGCCACAGAGCAAAAGAACCGGTCATTTTGGATATTCTTCTGTGGAGACTACCCTGCCCATCAAGACGAACAAGACCACTCACATTTCCAGATGTTCTGAGTAGGGACACAGGACTGACTGTGAATGAACTTGGTGTGGCAATGAGCAACAGAGACCAGTGGAAGCAGCTTGTGTCGCAGATCTCGAGGGCACTCGAATGATGATGAGAAAAATATTAGGGAATTTAGGTGCTTGTCCTGCTGGGAGCATGCACAACAAATAATGCTTATCGGCTCATTATTAATTATGCAAGATTTGCACAGACACACACACAGTGACACAGGCAAATGCATGAATCTTCTGGCAGAGAACTTTGGAAATAATCGGGTCACAGCCTAGGACATAGTAGTACACAGCAAAGTAACTGCCGGTGAGGCACATAACTTTAGAAATCAAACTGTTGGCCCAGGCCGTAGCGTAACGGTCTGGGCACCGGACTGGTAATCCAGTCGCAGTGTGCCGCGGGTTCGACTCCCGGACCCGACACGGCCTTTACTGCATGTCATCCCCCCATCTCTCTCCCGTTTCCTGTCAGCCTACTGTCTGTCCCTTCAAAAATCAATAAAAGGCGTAAGCCGCAAAAAAATATCTTAAAAAAAAAAAAGAAATCAAACTGTTTCCAAGACAAGTACATGCATGTTAGACAAAGTGGTAGGTGTAAAGGGCATTGATATTTTCATATGTTAACTTAACACAGAGTGATGTGCCCTCCCTCCCACACTCTGTCACCAATGGGCCTTTGTACCCTACAGACCAGATAAGAGACATAGCCATGCTTGTCACTAGCGTGAAAAAGACAAGCGACGGGAGTCCCTCATTTACTATGTGAATCTCTCAGCCAGGCATGTTGCTATTCTGGAATCCCTAGAATGCAGAGGATATGAGGAGTACACCATGAACCTATCTTGGTAAGAAAGCATCTGTCTTTTCTTTTTCTTTGGTATGTTAGATCGACAACTTCACGATGGAACAAGGCAAGTGTTGCCTTCTTTAACCACTTGAACGCAGGCATCCTTACTCTGGAGTGAACATTTAGCTAAAATAGCAGAGCAAAACATGTCGCAAAGTGGCATGTTGTGAGCTTATAGATCAGCTAGATGGTTAGTGTAGAGTGAAACGAGGAGAAAGGAGGCAGGAGGCCTAGCAATAAGAGTACTGTGAGACTCTGGTCAACTACATAGGGTTTAAGTTAACATGATGTAGGACTAACTTTGTGGTGGTTCTGTTCATCGGTTAACTGTTGTAACTTTGTAATGGAGTGATTTGTATTCACCTAAATTATTTCACCTTTGTTTCTCTGTACAGCTTTGAACTAGTCTAGGTTGTTTGACTACTGGTGAATTATTTGCAGAGCCTCTGTGAAGCCCTCTACTGTAGGTTAGATGAAGTCAGGTTCATGTGTGCGTTGTAGGTCAGCACTACAATGTGGATGTTCATCTGATGTGAGTTAACCACATGCGTGAAGGAGATGGCAGTTTAGATAGCCATGTGAGTGTATAAGGACTACTGTGGTCCATTTTGTTTCCAGATGGCTCACTTGTATGACGAGTATGATGATGTCTGGGGTACTGTGTAGCATGGAGAAGTGGAATTCCCTCCCACCTTTTAAGTGAATCATTCAGGCCTACACAGTATACTACACTGATATTGTAGTTCTAATTTACTCCATAAAGGAATCAAATTAATCAATCACTTTTGACAAATGAAGAAATCAAACTGTTTGTTTGTTTTCTTTTCCCGTGAATAAAATCTGACTGTGTGCAAGGGCCTTAACAACAGGCAACATCATGCCAAGGTTGGGCGGTTTCCAAAAATGTAAACCACGGTTTAAGCCACCCCAAAAACGTGGTACTCTGTTTTACCGTCTAATTTTAACGTGGCGAGCGGACACATTACGCGATCAAAATGACAGCTGTTAATAATCAGAGTCTGCTATTACAGTCTATCACCAGTATGGCTTCTTTCCATAATGCTAAAGAGTCTAAAATTAACATGCATAAACACTTTATTGACTGGGGCATACAATGTTCCCGGCCGCACTTAATTCTATCTTAACTGATTATTGTCAAGTCTGGATATTAAAACTTGTGTCAGTTGTTTGTCACAAGTCAATCAATGTGAGTTGAAATGTGAGTTCGCTGCCCCATGCGGTCACTTTACCATTGGGGGTAAAGGGTAAAGTTAAGTTTTTTTGCCACGTCGTTGCCATGGATGGTGGAAACTGAGACTGCAGTAGGCTATCCTTCAACTTCAATGTATCTCCAAGACTCCTAGCTTGTGATTTAGCTTCAGTCATGAAAATAATTAGGGATGCACCGATATGGAAATTCTTGTCCGATACGATACTGATGTTTAAAATGATGTTCAGCCGATACTCATACCGATAGATGTTTGTTTAGTTTTTGTTGTTTTTATTTCCCCCTTTTGTGCCAAGGAAACTATACATCTTCAATACAAGAAATAAATGTTCAGAATCTACAGCTTGGTAGGCTGTAGATAACCAACACACCAACGTAGCTAATGCAAAATGTATGCTTATCAACAACAGATAAATATTGGCTACTGCCATCGGTTAATGTCAGTTTTATTAGCCGATACCGATATTGACCGATAACAGCCGCGGTTCTCACATTATTTCATTTTCTAGCGTGATCGCAGAGTTTGCGGCTGACAGTGGCTGATAGGGATAGTAGATTAGTAGAAATCCAAAGAGTTCCCATATTGGGGGTGTCGCATTACTTAGTTTTAGACGCAGTCTCCAGCTGTTATTTGATGCTGCCATTCTCTCTACTGCGTCGCACACAACGCACATGTCACGTGACACGGTTTGGCCGACGCGACCGACAAGATTTCATACAACCATTTTAAACTGCACGACCTTACATCACGCCCAGATGATTCACCACTGTTCATCCTAACAGTGCTGGACACGCAGGCTGTGCTCATAGAGACATGCATTGCATTCGTTCCCCTCCCTCCGTGACCCAAATCTGGCTGTAACCCGAGCCAGGCTGGGAGCACTCCCCGGTGACGTCACCCACTGCGGTAGAGAGGGCCCCTTCCTCCCCACATTTTCCGAGATCAGGTGTCTGAGCCTTTGTGTGCATGCCTGCCAGCCATGGGGTTCTCTGCAGAGTACTGTAACAGGCCAGGAGCCACACTTTTCCTCTCTGTAGGCTGATCCTTGAGCAGGCCAACGCTGTCGGCAGCTCTAGTGACAAACCTAGTACGGTACAAGCCAAGGTTTGTTTGTTGAAGTATGACACGCATGGCTCCAGGTTTTGTCTTCAACATACCATTTTAAGGATTGGTGTTTATGACTTCAAAACATTTAATTACGTTATGAGTCGAGAACCCTTTTACATTTCCTATGGATTTGTTGTTGCTGTCATACTGACCTGTGATTGGCCTGTATGTTTGTTTTTTTTTGTTGGGGAGAAGTCATGCCATTTTTTATATTTGGCCGCTCATTACTTAATCATGTGAGGCTATCATAACAGTTCTACACGTTATTAGCGTGTAGATCAGTTATTTTTGGCAAGCAACACATACCACAGAGGAGCTATAAATTAGCCGTCAGTCACTTTGAGGGCATGTAGGATTGTAACATGATTATAACATCACAGGATTATAACATCACAGGAATATCTGCACTATAAATGTGAGTGGCTTTGTGCCCCAGCTTCAGTCACCGGGCGCCTTTGCCTGAAATATTTCCTCAGTATAAACTACACTAAATGTACACTGCATTGACAACATAATTATGCACACAACCCTTTTATATACGCAGTCAAACTGAGTGTTAATTTAACTTAAAGGGTGCACAAAATTACACTCATAGTTTCAAATTTGACTGTGTAGTCACTGTTTTTTTCTTGCCTCACTTTGAGGGGATTCTTTGTTTGTTTTGAACTTATGCTTCCCTACCATTGAAGGAAACATTATACTTTTATCTCTAAAATTCAGCACCGTAAAGGTGTTTTTTCTTTTGCTTTTTGTGGATCCGAAATAAAATAAAAAATAAGAAAACGGCAAGCAAAACATCCTTGCTCACAGTTGCATATTCATATTCGTAGCAATGCACACGCAGCAAAGGTCATCGGGGTTGGGACTCGAACCCGTGACATGCTTTCTAGCTGGATTGCCAGCCTAGGTGCCATTTCATCAGATGTTTAAGTGAAATAATGTCTCACACAGTTATGTTTGACTGTACCCTCCACAGGCTGTTGGAGACAGACAGCAAGTCCCTGCGCTCCGTGAATGGCTCGAGGCGGAACAGTGGCTCCTCGCTGGTGTCCAGCTCCTCTGCCTCCTCCAACCTCTCCCACCTGGAGGAAGACACCTGGATCCTCTGGGGACGCATCGTCAACGAGTGGGAGGACGTGCGCAAGAAGAAGGAGAAGCAGCTCAAGGTGAGGTGGACAAAGTACTCAACCCCAGTACTTGAGTAAAAATATTACTCAAGTGAAAGTTGCCAAATGTGTATTTGGGTAGTACACACGTACTGGGGTAAATTCTAAAGTAATTTTTCTTTTTTAATATCAATGTATGGTGAGCTTGTAGATTGTCTGTTCCTGCAACAGGGACAGACAATCCAGCACAGAACAGGCATTTTCAGGTTGGGATACCAATTTTATCCAATCAGGAGAAAGAACTCGTAAAGCATAAACAAGTTAAATTGGAAGTGATGACACAAATAAATGAGCAGACAGTCACAAAACTGGAACTGGAACAATATAAATTTAAGCTGATCAATGGGTATACCGTATTCTCACCTGATTGGTTGAAAATGTGCAACTTTGATGAAAATTTATTTTCTGTTTATTAAAGAGGTAAAGAGACCCCTCTTATTGAACATTAATATATAGCAATGATTACTATCAGAATATAACGCTTAAATAGCACTTACCCTACCTTACAATATACAACCTTACAATATACAATACATTTGTAAATATATTTTGTTAGTGACCAACTCTGGTCCTGTGTGCTCTCGATTAGGCTGGATTATGAGCTCACAGAAGCACGTTTGACCTCAGCTCACCCATGATGTTGTTATCCAAAGTCAGGCATGCTACTCAGGAACTGCAAATACTAAGAATTATTCATTAACTGAGATTACTACTGGTTTTATGACTTACAGCACTCCAAAATATAATGTTTCCTTCTATAATATTAGGAGCATAGACACAAATTCACAATAGAATTTGTAAATCGCAGAATTGGATGCATTTCCCATTGAACAATGAATCCATTATTTGATTAATCATTTCACCCCTAACTGTTTGGACCACAGTTGACAGACACACTGACTACATTTTCATTTCATGGACAGAGCTTGTTTTGGTTCACCTAATAACCTATTTTGCACACCACAACTTGCTAATTCGGACAGCGCACGTCGCGTGCAGCCATCATCTGTTTGGCACAAACATTAGCGTGCCTAGCGGCTTGCTCAGGCACACCATGCAGAGCTTCAAGGCCTCTGCACGCCTGCCCTGTTTAGTGACTTAAAAAGTCAAGCACTTGTAATATCTTGCACGCAGGACGTCAACTGAAACAAAATTTGTGCTCACAAATTCAACTTTGATGGAAATCGCTTACATGTTTTCTCTTCATAGAATGACGACAATAGTAGGCCTATGTTTCCATTACACTGGATTAAACTGAATCTGTTATGTGGGCCCCAACAATATGATTTTGTCTAAAGAGCTCATCCTTTAAGTTAGACTGTACTTAGAATCTCTATCCCTACAAAGTTATGCCTCAAGCTTTTACTTCTGGCAATGAACCAAACAATTCCCCTATCTGTCTTGACTGTTTACCTACTCGGTTTAAAAGTAATTGTGTGCGTGTGTGTGTATGTAGTGCCTCAGTGTTGTCCTTGAACTTTATTATTTTAGTTCTTGACATTTGAAACTCAATTTGAGTCACTTGTTCATGTGATCATATAAAGGGGCTCTTGAGAACTTGTTTGTCTCCAAACCATGTTAAAGAACTATCGGTTCGTAATTTGAGCATAAGCATATTTATTATGTGCATAAGTACACATGTCAATGTCAAGGAGCTCAAAAGATGTGTGTACATATAAGTGTGTCTGTGTAACCGGGGGAAGTGTAGTAAAGAAACTGCATCGCAATAATCAATGTGTTATTTCATGGCCAGATGGCTCAACTGGCCTGTGATATTAATCATCACCAATTCCTTCTCTGTAACAGTTGGTCAGTTGGTTTTCTCTTCCCCTCAGCTTCTGTAGAAAGTAGAAACATTTTAGCTGCATGAGGGTAGAGGGGAACCTCCAACTTTTTTTATTTTCTTCCCCGTCAGCGAAACTCTTCTCTATTAATTTTGCCCTCTGGACTTGCGTTTCTACTGCTCTGGCAGAGAAGACTCTTTCTAGCAAAACCAATTGAATATGCGCTAAAGGCTGACCAGGTTTACTGTAGCGCAGTAATATGGGTAGGCGTCAGCGATGACTCCAGATGTCTTACATGAATACGTAATTCATGAGTTTCCACTTACATCGGTGTGTTAGTGAGAGAGAGACTATAACGGTGGGCTGGGAAGACGAGGGTGACAGAATGAGCAGCAAGTGTGGTGGCACAGAGTTCAGCTTTCTCTCTCAGACAAGACAGGATGTGAGAGGGTTTATTGTTCCAGCACAAGGCTCGGCCTGTCTTGGCTGACCTCGGTGAGAGGAGAGAGATCCCCTGCTGAAAGCCTGCATGGGTGGACCTCTGATCCAGATACACCCTGCACCCACACCACACTCAACAGCTGCACAAGGCAGTGTTCCCTCTCAGAAATGGGATTAATGGAGTTATATCGGCAATAATATGCAAGAAAAACATTTCGCTCTGCAGGACACCTCACTGACAAGATTATTTAGTGGCGGAAAATTGTCTTATCATGTGGAACATCCCGTGCTAGAATGGGATAACATATTAGAGCATAATGAGATGAACAGACGCATGGCTGTATCCTGATATAAATAACACTGGTGTGTGTGTGTTGTAGTCCCTGGTGGAGGCCAGCCTGTTCCCCTGTTCAAAACATGTATATTATTGGAAATATCTTTTATAATATAGGGAAACAGTTTGATAGTTTTCCGTAATGGATTTATATGTGTATATATTTTTTAACAATGTATTTTGGGGTTTTTTATGCCTTTTATTGATTGTATAGTAGGTTGACAGGACTTAATGAATACCTTTCTCATTATCCCACACAGGACCTAGTCAGAAAAGGGATTCCTCATCACTTTCGGGCGATAGTATGGCAACTTCTCTGCAATGCCCAGAACATGCCCATCAAAGATCAGTACTCAGAGCTCCTGAAGATGACTTCGCCCTGTGAGAAGCTGATTCGCAGGGACATAGCGCGCACGTACCCAGAACATGATTTCTTCAAGGAGAAAGACTGCATGGGACAGGAGGTGCTCTTCAATGTCATGAAGGTAATTTTCTTCACTGTTTCCCCGAGTGAAACACAAACATCTGTACAAGCTTCACAGGTTGGTTGCTATTTCACTCCAATTCAAGGCAGCAAGTAATGCAATTTGTGAGTGTATAGTTTGGTTTCGGTTACACACACACACACACACACACACACACACACACACACAATAGTTTTGACTAGTTTTCTTCCCAAAAACACATGGCTTCACCACTCAAATTATTTTATGTCCAACATTAGTTGTCCAACAAATGTGGCATATGTCAGGAAAACACATGCTCTACAAATAGCTTGACCAGCAGTCCATGTCTGTGTAGTTTCTCATGTAAAACCAGCTGTGCTCCAAAGACCACTGATACTCATTCCACATCCCTTTCTGTTGTCTCAGGCCTATTCTCTGGTGGACCGTGAGGTCGGCTATTGTCAAGGGAGTGCCTTCATTGTGGGACTGCTGCTCATGCAGGTAATCCCAAATATGCTTTTCGACACACAAACTGTTTCCTTGGAGACACAGATTCGTAATTGCCTTCCGGCAAATTGTCCAGCATCCGTGTGTACATATTTGTACAGCTGGATAAGAGAGAGTGCGAGTGTTTGAATATTGCAATGTTTTCATCTCTAGATGCCAGAAGAGGAGGCGTTCTGTGTGTTTGTGAAGCTGATGCAGGACTACAGGTTGCGGGAGCTCTTCAAACCCAGCATGGCTGAGCTGGGACTCTGCATGTACCAGTTTGAGTCTATGATCCAGGTAGGAGCCGTATTATGACAAATTAAATCACTGCAGGGGCAGGTTAAGAAGTTATGGGAAATGATTTCTCACAACCTTTCTATCATGCAGGAGCATCTGCCGGACCTCCATGTGCATTTCCAGGCCCAGAGCTTCCACACGTCCATGTACGCCTCCTCCTGGTTCCTCACCATATTCCTCACCTCCTTCCCTCTGCCCGTTGCCACCAGGATCTTCGACATCTTCATGTGTGAGGTCAGTTTGAAGAGACCATGAATCACCATTTTGAGTATTTAGTCAAAGAAAATAAACTAGATTTTTTCTTTTTGGTTAAAAGGTTTAATAATAACTGCTGATAAAATACAAGATTTAATCAAGCGACAATAGAGAATGGACAGTATGTTGTCCGTTAGCGCCACCTAGCGGCAAAAAGATAGTTAGTCAATTTTGCAAGTGTCAACATTTATATTTTGTATTGTCTCCATCTTGTCACGATCTCTCTAATCTTCCTTAATTATACAATTCAATACTTGTTTTATGGCCTTTCTATACCTAAATCTGTGTTAAGAATAACAGGTTAAAGGTGAGGCAGAAGAGATGACACTTTTGACAGATTTAAAATAAGCATGTTCAATATCTCGGTATACATTTTTGTTCTCATTTAACCACTTAAACCCTATATATACTTTATTGACCACCCCGGTCACCCCAGGGGTCTATACTTGGTCCTCCTCTCCTTTTCCCCCCTCTACACCAAAGGAAAATGGCCGATCCACAGGTTTACTTGAACAGCTATTTTCACGAATGTCCACCCAGTTTCAGGATCTAGGGTTCCTGTGGTTAATGGAGTCATTGGACCTGTGGAAGCTATTCTAAGAATTCCTAGTGATGACTGGTGATGTTTTTTTTAAGGGACTGGAGATTGTGTTCCGTGTCGGGCTAGCCATCCTCCAAATGAACCAGACAGAACTCGTACAGCTCGACATGGAGGGAATGTTACAGGTACAACCACTATGCAGTAATGTAACATCCGTGCCCCTGTGCCCCTGTTTGTGAGCTCTCATGAGCCCATGCTCACAATCCGCATAAACTCTCACCACCACGTTAAATTGATTTATATATATGTGTGCTCCCAATGCGCACAGCCGCACACTGACATTTTGGTGGCAGAAGAACACCTTGCCACAGCATTTGTAAAGCAAGTGGTATATGGACCCTGACTGGCTCTCATCCAGTCTCTCTTTTTCCTTGCTGCGCTCCAGCACTTTCAGAAGGTCATTCCACGTCAGCTGGACAGCGGGCCAGACAAGGTCATCCAGGCTGCCTATCAAGTCAAGTACAATGCCAAGAAGATGAAGAAGTGAGTCCTGCCATTTCCATAACTGCGGAAGCTTTTATTTTTCCCCGTACCTTGACTGGAATTGTAAATAATGTGCTGGAAGACTAGTCACACTGAAACGTTTTATTCCCCCAAAAAATACATGTTTGCTTATACTACAGTTTCTTGAAATTGTTCATTTTTATTTTATGAATGTTTTCTGTCACATTTATTTATATTATTTATTTTATATAATTATTTCAGGTTGGAAAAAGAATACACTACAATCAAAAGTAAAGAGATGGAGGAGCAGGTGGAGATTAAGGTGAGTGCATTGAACGGCAACAAAGAAAATTATAGGAATTCGATTGACGCGATTTAGATTTTGGAAATCCTGCAGGGATGTTGGAACACACTACAGGTCCTGTAGTGTGTAGGGTTTGCAATGATGCACTATATTGCAAACCGTTCACCATTACTGACCTTGTTTTCGTTGTTTTTTTTTAACACAGAGGTTGCGAAACGAGAACAGGCTTCTGAAGCAGAGGATAGATACATTGGAGAAAGTGAGTACAATCTGGGTAACATAACAACCATGGCAGTGCATGCACCAGTCATTCACTGTCACAGGCTTTCACTTTGAGGTCACCGACATTGTTGCATTAACCCATCCAGTGTATGTTCATATGTATGCAATTGCATCTCCGGTTGACCGCTGAGAACACACGTGGAGTCACATATTCACTAACATACTTGTTGAAACCCATCCAACTAAACAGTGGTTTATACGTTGTTGCACAGTGTATTGCACACCAAAAATAGTAGAGCTACAATCTATCTATTTGCGGTAAACTATACATGTGCACAACTACCCTTATGATAACTTCCTCTATGTTCAGGGGGTTTGTAAACAGAAGTTGGCCATCGGAATGCAAGTTGCCTCTGTTATGATGAATGTGTGTGGCGTACATGTACTGTATTTACATGCAGGGATCTATGTCATTCTCATGGTCACGTCTAACTCAAAGCAGCAACCGTTAACATGCTTTGTCTGGAATGCAAAAGTGAATGCTTAACACACATTGGGGAGATGATATGGAGCACTGCATGCCACGGTGTGCTGTTTGTATCATTCATGCGTTGTATGGCACACATGGGTGCTGACACTGCCTGGCATGAGGTCTCTGCAGTGGATATGCCAGGGTGTCCGTCACAAACCAGTTCAAGGTTGCTTCATCACTCTGGTCTCTTATTCATAATACATTTGCTAATGTAAGATCATTCAAAAGATTGGATGAACGCCACTTAAAAGCAATCGACCCTCTGTTGCGTTCAAACAAGCATGGCTCCTAAACACTATTAGTGCTGATGTCTCACTGCACTTTCTCCTCTGGGCTCTATTTGCTGTTGCTGTTCTGTGCTTTGCCTGTGTGAAATGTGTCACTGTGTTTTTCCAACACTATCTAATTTCCACACTGTCACCACCTCATTCACAATCTCGTCACCACACTGCACGGCAATGTTCCTTTTCTGACTCTGAACGCTAACAGTTCTACTGATTTTGTCCAAACGGGAGCTGAGAGGAACATTGCCTATCTTCTCTAGAAAAATCAATTGTTCCTCTTTTTTGTGTTACAACCTGTCTTCTGTTTTGTGTCTTTCACTCTCTGCTCTCTTGTTGATATTTCTGTTTTGTAGGAAAGTGCTTCCTTGGCAGATAGATTGATCCAGGTATATTGCCTATTTTCATGTCCTTTATCACTTGTATTGAACCTTTACTATTTTTTACTTTGCATGCTCATCGTTAGCAAAAAAAAATGACAAAATTATCATAATGATCAGTATCTTCCAAAATTACTAGCATAGAGATTAACAACATTCTGTATAAGAGAAATAAAACTAACCCTAGCGGATCTCATTTGTAATAACCACTACTGACTGAGTATAAAGTGCATGTAACACCACACCACTGCATATCACAAAACTCACAATCACAAATCATGCTCAGAATTCATCTAAAAAAATCAACCCCTCCAAACCAACAGCATGTGCTTGTTCTCCATCCTTTCATTTTGCCCGACCGTTCTGTCTTCACCCCTTTCACCGCGCTCACCCCATCACCCCTCGGTTGGCTATGTCCCCAAGGGACAAGTGACTCGCGCCCAGGAGGCAGAGGAGACCTACCTGCTCAAACGGGAGCTGGCCACGGTCAAACAACACTGTGAAGAAACAACTGCTCAACTGGAGCAGGCCCAAAAATCCACCAGGCAGCAGCCGCAGCAGCAGCAGTCTCAAGCGGTAAGGAAAGGGCCACAGTCTCCCCAGCTTGGCAGGTGATAGCAGACTAGAGGCAAGGCCCTAAACAACCCTTCGACCTGGAAACACGATCCACAAAGTGACACCACAAACCTGCTATTGTGACACCATGGTTTTCTTTTGACGAGCCAGTGTGTTTGCAACGTGTAACCTCAGACCGACTGTTGTTGAGACTTGCTTGAAAACGTGTTTTGTATTGTTTTTCTGTTCAAGTTTGAATTTGCCATGCTTTTTCTCCTCCTTTTATTGTTACCATTTTACGAAGTGAAAAAACGAAACAAACGAAAGCAAATCGAATCCATTTGTTCATAATCGTCCAGAATGGCCTGGATGTGGTTTCTCTTCCCACTCTGCACACCGGGTTATGCATAATGATCTCCTTTGGCATGCATGACTTCACATTGGGACACAGTGTTCCACACATCTCGGCTACCATTTGCAGTGTTCAGCGTCTCTAGAAATGTACTCATGAATTTGTAAGCAGATGTGTGATCGGCTTGTAGGATTTAACACCACTGAGGTGGTGCCGCCGCCTTGTTGTTCTCAGCCAGCCAGTCATCTGTCATCGGTGCATAACCGTTGACCAAACAGACACTGCAATATTCTCAATTATTGATGACCTGATCCAAGATGCTAATGTGTGCAGTGAATACAAAGATGTTTTACATAATTTGCTGCCTTGCTCTGCCGTAAGCGGCTATTAAATATTTATTTTGAAGTCAATACACAAAGGATAATTTGTTGGTGTCAGTTGAAATCCGAGGTGAAGTGAGTGTCTATGCCAAGGTGTGTTTTCATTCAAAAACTGAAAATGATCATTTCAGAAATGCCTGTTATATTGTTGTCCCTGGCCTGAATATGTCCAGACGTGAGCAGACACAGTAGATATAATGCACTGTATTGGTGTGCTTTTCTGACATTGTGGTGTCTGCTGCAGAAAGGCAACCCGCGGTACACAGAGGACTTCATCCTACAGCTGGAGAGGGAGCTGGTCCAGGCCAGGCTGAAGGAGGCTGAATCCCAGTGTGCACTCAAGGAGATGCAGGACAAGATCCTGGATATGGAGAAGGTGTGTGTGTGTTCAAACCTCATATACCTGCCGACACAATAGTTCAAGTTCAAGCTTTATTTGTCTCCCGAGGATCATCATACAATACAGTTTTCAACATGGCCCTGAAAATGTTTGTTGCATATTGTGTATTGCAAATTTGTTTCCTAAAAAAGAGAAACTTCTACGAGCACTGGTATACTGAATAGAAGAGAGGGTCGGGAGCAGAACTTGAGGTTTTAATTAAAAAAAAGATATATATTTCTGTCTATTTTTATTTTATTTTATTTTTTAATTGTGATGCTTTTTATCACGGTACTGCCAGTCAGAATTTGTACCCTGGTTCTAAAGCTCATCACATCCCTGGATGCCTTTTATTTGAAGAATAATGTAGCCTAAATGTGTGTGTGTGTGTGTGTGTGTGTGTGTGTGTGTGTGTGTGTGTGTGTGTGTGTGTGTGTGTGTGTGTGTTCTCTTCCAGAGGAACATGTCCCTTCCAGATGACATCAACGTGGTGCGTCTCCAGGAGGAGCTGATAGGGGTGAAGCTGAGGGAGGCCGAGGCTCTGACTGGACTTAAAGAGCTGAGGCAGCAGGTCAGAGGCCTGGAGGAACACTGGCAGGTGAGCATTTACATCAAATCAAAATGTCCTGATAAACTGCCCAGTTATCTATTTATAATTTATCACTTTAAGCGCTACCGCTATATTCCACAATGTGGTGCCAGTGCCAAAGAAATCCGTCCTATGAGCCTACAAGATGGTTCACTTCCCACTGGAATGACCTCCCAAGACCTGGACCCCACTTTAAAAATGACTGCTCTGGAAGATCCTTTTTGATCAATTGATTCATGACTGACTGACAGATGCCACCTTCTCTTGCAGCGTCACTTGGCCCGCACCGCTGGCCGCTGGAAGGACAGCCCCCGGAAGAACACGCTGAGCGAGCTGCAGGACGAGCTGATGAGCGTTAGGCTGCGTGAGGCCGAGGCCCAGGCCGAACTCCGAGAAACCCGCCAGAGGATGCTGGAGCTCGAGACACAGGTTCGGAGATTAGACATTGACCACAAATGTCTGTCTATATCCCAATAGTGGTGCTCAAACGTTTTCATGTCAAGGACCCCCCCCCCCAAATGATATATACTTGGCCGTGGATCCCCGTCTTTAAATATTTTGTTCCAAGAACCTCTAGAAGCAAAGATTTGAGTTAAAAATGTTTGCTTTAAAATAATATATAGTACCCAAATTTTCATGATTTTTCAAAAATAGCAGATCTACAAGCTTGTAATGCCACGAGCTTGCATATCTGTAATTTTTGGACAGCCAAAATATAAAATAAAACTTTTTAGTTCAATCTAAAAAGACACGGATGCTTTCCTGGTTTAAGGTTTAACCTGACACCAAAGGGCTGTTCACACCATGCAGATAACTATAACGATGATTTTAAATATGTTGCTTTAAATGATCTAACTCAAGTGGAGATATGGAGTCTACAGCATAAATTGAACGACAACGCATCAGAAGGACATATGAGATGCAATCGGGTTCACTCAATCCTCTGAATCACATCAGTGAGGTCTATTATGGACGGAGATGAGGAGAAGATTATGATTATAGAGATGGAGCTCGTTCATTTTTATTGATAACGAGCACCTTATCGATCAGGCTTATCGAGCCAGGTTCTTATCGAGCCCACTATCGAGCATTTTCTATTATTTTGTGGAAAGACGGGAGACAATAAATTCTGAACAGAACCAGTATCCTTTACTAGAGCCTTCAAAATACAGTACTTTTCTAACAGACGGAAGCAATTGACCTTTTTACCAATACAAATTATATTTAAGAAACTTAACTGGTTAATATTTGTATGGTGTACCGTCACTTTAAAAGTGTAATTTTGTTTACCCAGGCAGCGCTGGTTGGCATGTATCAAATACACTTTTAGACCGACATGTTTGCCAGCATGGATGATTACATTTATTTCTTAATTGCCTCTTGTCTTGACACCATGGGCCGCTATGCTCGATAACAGGCTTGATAAACCCAAAGCCAATTGATAACGGGTACTCAATGAGCTTGTTATCGGATTTTTTCGGGTATCTGTTATCGAGCTCCATCCCTAATTATGAATAGCTAACGCTAGCTGGTAGGCTAACTGGCATTACCACAGGAATAGTCTACAACTAATTATCTCGCCTCCTTCAGATTATCAGATTATTATACAGATTTAGATTATCCATATGCTATTGCATATGTCACTCAGCACCACAGAGGCAGGGATCTCTCTCTCTTGCTCTCTGCCTCTGTATACACTCCAATGCAGCGTGCATTTGGTGCCACTGTTTACAGAACATATCATTCTTCAGTGTGGAAGTATGTTTATAGTTAAGATTGTGCTTGGCGTTAATGGCCCATTCCCCACCATTCACTGTAAAATCTTGATTGTTAATTTAAGTCTGAGAGTGTACACAATGGCTAAGGGTCCATTTGGTTACATTTGTACACTTACAAGTTTTTATTTATTTTTTTCATTACAAAGGTGAAAATATATGTCATTGATTGATAAATTGGATTGTTGGTTCACCATTAAACTAAATAATGGCATAGTTGTACTGTTGGGGAATGGCCACCAGAGAGCAGCAGTCATCTTCCAAGTCTATGTTTCCAGTCCACCAGTTTGATTGAATCTTTTACAGTTTACAGAAAAAAGCACAGGAAAGTACAGTTCAATACAAGGTCTGCTAAGAGGATTTAAAACCCAAGAAAGCATATGGCTTGTTTCCATTGGGATCCTTCATATTCAATTCATCAGTGTAAACTGAAACATTTTAAGTATTAGGACTACGAATGTTCTACTCCAGTCCAATACAGTGAGTGTTATGAGAGACATCAGATGAATGCATACAACATGATATAATATATTTTAACACTTATTCATGATGTTCTTAACTCATGTGTGCACACAGAATCAGATTCATGGAAACCACTTGCGGCGGGCTGAGCAGGAGGGGCGGAGCCTCCAGGAGCGTGTGCAGACACTCACGGCACAAAATAAAGGTCTACTCGTGCAACTGCAGGACATCAAGAGGAAGCAAGCTGAGATTGAATGCAAGGTACAAGTCTGCTGAGGGAAGGCATTTAGATGGCATTTAGTTTGTGTTTAACCCATTTAGGCCTGACCTAAAAAAATAAAAAATATATTCTAAATCCTCCAGTTTTCTGAAATAAATATTTTCACGATTTAAATAAAAATAGCAGACCTACAAGCTCGTAGCGCGCGATCTGCTATTTTTCAATAGCTAAATTATAACATGTTTAAAACACCAAAAGGGGTACCCGCCCAAAATGGGTTAATGTAAGACAAAAGGCCATAATTCTGCTCTGATGATCAAAACTAAAGCACCTGTCTGAGTATATTTCATTGACCCAGATCCAAACACTGATTGCTATGCTAGCTATATTATATAGGACTGTAAATGATTGCGCTGTTAACCACTTATACCCTATAATTTATAGGGTATATATATTATATATAAGTGGTAGCTACCCTCAATCAGTCCCACTAGGGAAAAACCAGGGGCACACAATCTGTTGGAACTACTCCAGAACTACTCTGCCAAGGCTGGGAGGTACACTTCTGGCACATGGAGGGACTAGGCTCTGTGGGTTGTCTCCTTACCCATAGTAACAGTACCTCCCTTTCACTCCCATTCAGTCCCATTCACTCCCATTCTATCAGTCCCATAGTAACAGTACCTCCCATTCACTCCCATTCACTCCCATTATATCAGTCCCATAGTAACAGTACCTCCCATTCACTCCCATTCAGTCCCATGTACTCCCATAGTATCAGTCCCATAGTAACAGTACCTCCCATTCAGTCCCATTCACTCCCATTTTGAAAGGTGTGTTAAAATGGCCTAAGTCACATTTTATTATGACTTAGGCAAAATAATATGGCCTAAGTCTCCCTCTTGACATAGGCCATTGTTTTAATAGGGTGTAACAGGAAGGCCTTTTACATTAGGGCTCGGGCGATTTTACCAGAGGTGGCCAGCATCACCAGGTGGTGATTTAGGCCAAAAAACTATTTGGCAAAAAATGACTTAGGGCCGATTCATACTCCTATTTTACCGCTGTTTCGGCGCTGTAGTGTAAACAAATGATTTCGGCTCGTCAGAAATTTTCAGTAGCACCGAAGAGCCGACTTTAGGACGGTACCCGCCCCCCGAACCTCAAATGACGTCAAATTGTAGGCTCTACAGTGCCGAACCGACTTTTATTCGGCTCTAAAATAGGAGTATGAATCGGCCCTTAGGCAATTAGGTTAATAAGGTGACAATATGAAAGTCTACATTTGTCAACAGAGGTAATAACAATGACAGTGTAAGACTATATGGGCCATATGAAAGTCTACATTTGTCAACAGAGGTAATAACAATGACAGTGTAAAACTATATGGGCCATATGAAAGTCTACATTTGTCAACAGAGGTAATAACGATGACAGTGTAAGACTTTTCTCACCAATATGGGCCATTATTACATTATGAACTTTTATTACATTATGAGCTGCCTATTAAGGCAACTCATAATGTAACACGTCTTTTTTTGAAAAATCTGTTATTACGTTATGCGCTCATGATTTTATTACATTATGAGCTGATTATTACATTATGAGTTTTTATTACATTTAACTTATTACATTATGAGCCTTTTTGAGCCCTTATTACATTATGAGTTGCTATTACATTATGAGTTGCTACACATCTTTTAAATTTCGACGTCAGGCCTAAATTTAGCCAATTCCCTGCTTCCCCCAAATACTTAACACAATCAGTGCCGGAAGTTCTTCAAAATAGGAGCTCTGGGGTGCCAGAGTTGTCTGGTCACTTTTACTCTGAAACCCATGACCCGGAAACAATCCTCAAAAAAAAAGTTTACTTTACATTGCTAGCTTACATTGCGATCGTTTTAATTTATACGATATATGATCCAAAAAGCGTTCATATTTCGCGGGAGAGACTGATGAGGAGCAGAAATGAAGCGCCAGTATATCGATCCGTTCATAACCACGGAGAGCGCCCTGGACAGCTAATAAGTAAAAAAGTAAGCTAATTTGAGTGCAGAGCGTATAGTATACGGTAGCCGAAAGGCGAACTGACAAAAAATTAAGGAAAGAAAATCAGAATATTCTTATCTCGCCCGGTATCATTGAGGATGCGCTAGGACGTCCTCAGACATCCTATGTATGCGTCGGTAGGTGGCGCTATGACGTGTGGCAACGTCCTATGTACAGAATCGGTTCTTGTAATCTTATCACAAATGACCCACAATAGTTGGTCATTTAGGTTAGGTACTATTGAAATGACATGCCTCCTCTGATATACAGGGAATCGCCTGCCAGTATGAGGAACTTTACTGAGAAGACGTAGCATGTGGAGGAACACGCAATTCCTCATATTCAGCACCCCTGCTGAGACCCTTGACCAACCTGTAGAAATCGCTAGTGCAACAACAAAGCTCACCCTCTTCTGGCTTCTCTCCCGCAAACACTGCCAATTCTTTTTTTTTTTTTATGGCCGGGCCACTGCATTCTAACCTCTAGTCTCCGCATTAGTGGGCAGGAACTTTCTCCGGGTGCCCCTTTGTATTCATTTATGTTTTTTGTTCTTGCAGAGCAAGGAGGAGGTGATGGCAGTGAGGCTGAGAGAAGCTGACAACATCGCTGCTATGGCTGAACTCCAGCAACAGATCTCAGAACTTGAGATCCAGGTAATTCAATACTTTGATCTTATTATCTCACTGCTCCACCCCCTCTTTGTGTAGCATTTAACAATCCAGACTGAGACATAGCCCATCTTCAAGATGGAAGCTGCAGAGACAGAGGTGCGTTCACAACGGATGCCACACGATTCAATATCAAGTCACCGCAAAGATCGAGCAATATTTTGTTTCTACGCCCGAAGTGATATGGATTGTGTAGATTTAAAAATGTTCAACTCAAGCGATTTTCGTGGAGGCAAACGGCAACATCTGATGCAGGACCCATTTGGATCAGTAGGTGGTTGTTGTTGCGTGTGGATATCCTGAGCTATTGATATAACACTTGAGACAGAGAGATAATTAATTTGTCTGTCTCTGGTATTTCTGGTAAGCACACGTGGTGTTCTTTTGCTGAAACTTGCTTCTGCTTTTTGTTAATTTGTTTCTTTTGTAAATTGTAATTTCAAAATATTGAAAATGGTTCACATGAATCTCACAATGTTGTGTGTTGTGAACTTGTAGATTGTCCCCTTATTTTGTTTTCACAAATCTGCGCACTGGTTATAACTTACAGTATATACACATTGCCAATGCTGCTGCCTGCAACCAAATTCACAAAATGTCAGTTGAATAGAGTGACACAGCTACCGCGATTGAAGTGATGCGATTTATTTTTATCGCGTCCGGTATGGATGTACTGTATCTTCAAGTGGCTGCATCTTTTTTTAGTGTCTTCATTGATGTGAGGAAGAAGGTGGGGTAAGTTGATGTGTGTTCTGCAGGGCTGCAGGGTGTGTAGTTATGACACCGTTGCTCTTACTACAGAATGTAACATGCCATGACACACAGATAATCAAAAGTATCAACTATCAGTTATCAAACTGAGGTCACAAAATGATAATGAAAACAAATGACTTATTATGGCCCATTTTAAAACAATTGCCAAAAGAGCCAAAAATAGACAGTCTACATGCTCACAGTGCATCATATTGCGAGGTGATTACTATTCTAGAAAATACATTTAAAAAAATCACACCCGTGTGAAGTGAGGGGCGCTCTTATCATCTTACAACATCGAGGAGGGAATTCGGTATAGCTGTGATTAGGTGATGTAATGCTGATATAAAACAAACTGTCAAAAGAAACATTAAATTCTCTTTATTGTCTCCACCAGGCCGAAGGCATGTGGGGAGAGTATGTTTTGCACTCCGTCCGTCTGTGTGTCCGTCCGTGTGTCCGTCCGTCCGTGTGTCCGTGAGCAGCTAATCTCGGCCACCGTTAACCCGGTCCATGCCAAATTTTGCACACACACTCCCTGGATGCCAACGATGAACCTCTGCCCCAAACTTTCCAGAACGGCCTGTTATAGCGCCACCAGGAGGCCGCTTTGTGCAAAACAAGTTTTTGCACAGTACACCTACAGATTTTGTCCAAACATCACGCAAATTGGTACACAGTCTCTCTAGAGCCATTCAACTAAACGGGTCTTTCAGATTTATCAGACTCCATCCTGATTGGTTAAGATTGGCTTCCAAAGTTCACAGGAGTGCTCAGTTTCAAACAAAATGCTGCAAATCATGAACACATCGCGTGATTTCCGTGAAATTGTGCACCCACATTCCCACTAGGCCGAGGACGAAATGCCACATGAACAATTTCAACTCAGCCTCAAGGTGGCGCTATAACTGGCCGAAAAGTGTTTTTACCTCTAACTGCACGGATCTGTGGATAACTTTGTATGCCAACTCCCTAAAGGCCAAGGAAAAACCTTTGCCTGGAATTTTTCACATCTGCTCTTTATAGCGCCACCAGGAGGCCGACATATGTAAAACACATTTTCTATTATTACTCCTTCAGATTTTATCCAAATTTCACGCAAATCGGTATACACTATCTCCATAGTCATGTGATCAACACGGAGCGCCACCATTTCCCATCTTCCATCCTGATTGGCTAAGATTGGCTTCCAAAGCTCACACGATTCGTCCATTTCGAAAAAAGGCCACAAATCACAAACACAGTGTGCAATTTCCGTTAAATTATACACGCACATTTTCACTAGGCCGAGGACGACATGCCACAATTTTTTCCTCAAAATCAGCCTCACGGTGGCGCTATAACAGGCCAATTCCTGTTTTTAGCTATAACTGCATCGATATGTATACAACTTATGTATGCACACATGGAAAAACATTGTACCTGCATCCCTCCAACACGAACCTCCGGCCCAAATCTTCCTCAACAGCCTGTTATAGCGCCACCATGAGGCCACAACCTGACCTGCCCTGGTGGAGACCTGTGCCGATTGGCACTTTGTCTAGTTGTTAATGGGATTTAATGTTTGTGTTAGGGACAAAACAAACATTAATTTCTCTTCATTGTCAATGACATTTTTAAAACAAACATTGAACTAAAAACAAACATTAAACCTGTATATAGGAGGGGCTAGCGCCTTAAAAAAATGTATTACACAAAATTAATTTAATAAAAAACAATCTTCAGTTTGAAAGCGGTTAATTTTACGAGGGCATTGATGTTTTAGGACAGTTATTGAATAAGCATATTTAAGTTCTCCAATAATACAGTGGACAACTGTGGACTTGTTGTTTAATCAGCACAGCAAAGACCAATATGGACTTTAAAGTAAAAGAACATACCGGTATCTCAACTCATTGACTGCCATTGACAAATATATTCATTTCAATCCATGGTGCAGCCTGCCATTGACTATGTTGTAATTTAGTTTTTCTGTGTATACGATGGAGGGTGCAACCTATGAGTAACGTGATCTAAAAAATACATCGGTCCTGTCTAATGTTCTGATTTATAAAAACACATTTGTCTCTGCTTTCTGTTCGCATAAAGTGTTTGCCAAAAACTAAAGAACGGAACATCGTTCTGACACACTCCCCCCCCCCCCCCCCCCCCTTCCCCCGATGAAATTAGAGACTCTCGTCTCTCTTTATTGATATTTGGTGTTTGCATTGTCATAGAACAAAATATTCTGTGGTTCTTGTTTGAAATATTAGTCAAAACACTAAAAAAGCTGGCAAGGAATGCAATAGGCTATATGTAAAAACTCTGGCAGTTATTATTTTACACCTGCATCTTCTGCTATTCACAGATGCTGTTTATTGCTCATAAATCTGCATTAGGGCATTAAGCAATCTTTGTATGCACTCAGTGGAACCAGTTTTACATCAGCTCTACTCTACTGTAAACGGGATAGTTGGATAACATCTAACCAGTCCCATCAAACAAGAGTGCAGAAACCATTATTTACCCCTAAGCAAATGTAACGCCACACATAATATGGGTGGCCAAAACACATGCAGGGTCCAGATCTATCACCATTCCTGAAACAATACTGATGGATTACACTTAAGAACTGCCAGTATTAGGGTTGCACGACACCAGCCATGTTGAGTTAGCCTGTTTTCTCAACTCGCTGTTTTCTGCAAGACATAACTCTATAAGCCATATCTCCAAAACTGGTGCATGGGTCAAACTGAACAACCAATATGTCAATTTGAAGCTATGATTCCCTGCTTTCATATGACATGAAAAAACTCAAAAATATCCAATGGCAGTCTCTCAGTCAAAATTCTGAGTGTCAGGCTAATGTTGAGTAGGACACCTACAGTACTTCATCAAGGTCATTTTTAACCCATTCTGACCTGAGATCAGATTCATACGAGGTTTCCACTGGACACACACTGGTCTGATTAACCCATTCTGACCTGAGATCAGATTCTAAAAATGTCAGTCGTTCTTCGATTTTTCAAAAAATAGCAGACCTACAAGCTCGTATCGCGCCACTCGGTGGCGCGATATGAGCTTGTAGATCTGCTATTTTTAAATAGCTAAAGCATAACATGATGCCAACACCAAAATGGGTGCCCGGTCAGAATGGGTTAAAGGCATTTAAAGTAGACTGCAAGCAAAATTAAGTACTCTATCAAATGTAATTTAATTATGGGCATCCACATGCAGTGCATTTATTGATTAGTGGTAAAATCTCCCCACTGCATCAACCCTGGCACCCCACAGCAATGACAAACACTAGACTTGACACAGAAAGGTAGATGGTGCTCTTTCTTGAAACAAGTCAACTATCACTATCTGATGACTGTTGGTCTTTCTTGAAATGAGTCAACTGTCTGATAACCCCTAAATCGTGCATGCAAATTTGTTTAGGCAATAATAGGCTTAAGTCAAAAATGTATGGTGATATAAAGTTGTAAAATAATGGTTCCATATTAATATTATAATGAACTGAAAATGAACATTCAAATGTGACTTATCATTGCACCTCCTTTGTTGCAATCAGAAGTCGCTGCATGCATATGCTGCTGTTTGACAGACGCAGATTTAGTAAATTTTTATATGCATGACTATCAGCCTCACACATACAACTATATATATATAGAGAGCAGAGAGCAAAGTTTTCCACCGTAAGCCCCTGGGTTTACGGTGTAAGGACACAGTAGCACTGAAAAACCAAAAACCCCTTCCTCCTCAACCCATGCACACACAATCACACAAGTGTGGTCTGAGGTTTTGTTACTAGGTAATGGAGCAAAAACATGATGCACCAAAATGTACCACTACCGCCCTCACCGCTCTTTCAGATCTGTGCAAAGAATTCTCATTTGGGTTACGATAAAATCAAATGCAGTGTATCGAATTTGACTCGATAAGTTTGTATTATCGGCATTAAATGTGGGTATACTCATTTAATTCATCCCTATCTGCATGAACTGTTTGTTTAACTGTAAACCAAACTCTTCTATTGCAAAATCACTGTGTCAGGGTTGAGTTCTTGGTCTGTGGTTTCGGTACCTGCACAACATGTTGTGCTGTAACGAGGCAAAGAAGCAGATTTTCGAACTCACAACGGTGGTATTCGCATCACATTCTGGGCTTGCAGATCTGCACACACACACACACACAGACGGAACAGAATTATTATTATTTATTTATTCGTTTTTATTTTTTTCAGCAGCCCAAGCCCGTCCCAGCCTGATCAATTGCCATACTGGTGCATTTTCATCCCGAACCCGTCTCGTATGGTCGGGTTCGGGCTGAATTTGAGAACCTCTAAGGCCCAAACCACAACAATGATTCGCCATGCAACTCCTTGCAACCATTATCCCCAATGGCAGTTGCAAGGAGTTGCATTGGTGTGACATGCCTTAAAACTGTTTTGTTGCAAGGAGTTGCGTTTACTTGCAAGGCGTTGCAACTAGTGTGATTTGGGCCTTGCGTGCGGGTGTTGCACACCAAAAACAGACAATCTTCAATTGTGGTGCAGCATAATGCGTTGTTAGCATGTATTGTAGATCTGCTAAGCTACGGCGATGTGTGATTTGAAGCATTATATTTATTTAATTCATTAAAGTGTGTGTTTTTGCACGGCTCGTATCAGAAAAATGAAAGATGTTTCCAGCTATCCCAACTAACAGACATAGAAGTAGCCGTATATATCCTGCACCCCATTTGAACACCGCAGCTCAGTATCTCTACATCACAAACCACTTCCTATCGTGCAGAGATACACTGGATACATGCTTGATTTAGTTTGAGGTTTCGATGATATGCTTAGAGATTTATGTAAAAGATTTTTGTCTTAAAGTGATAACCACTGTTTTTTTCGTTGCCCAGCAGTAAGGGAGAAGTGTGTAGACAGTAGACAGTTGTTGCTTACTTATCTGAAGCGATGTGTTAACATTACCTGTAGTTATAAACAATAGCTAGCACTAGCTACAATTTAACATCCTAATCCAGTAGAAGATTTTGGTGACACGCAGCAAATGTCGTCGGGATCGGGACTCAAACCTGCGACACGCTGTCAGGCTCCTAGGTGCCTGGACCGCTAGGCCGGCCCGGGCCAGTGTTCAATATCCTGTGACATTGCGCTGTACCTCATACATACAGTCCAACGTCATACTGTCATGGCCATCAAAGGTTGCACTCCATTTTTGCAAAAAATATATGTTTTTCTTTTTTTAGAACACTTTACTGGGGTCTTTATGTGTGTAATATGTGGTTTTAGATATTTTACATTTTAGCAGTGTACATGTCATGTACACTGGGCTCACTTCCTTCCTGGACTACAATTCCCATAATGCTTTGGTGCACTGCTCCTTGTGTAGGATGTAGTCCAGGAAGGCTTATTATTGGCTGTGATTTTCTTCTTGATTCTTTAATGTGAGGCTCACAGAGTTTGTCTTAGTTGAAACGTTATTTTTCCAGATTTTCAACAGCTCAACTCAAAATTCATGACAGCTTGCTGCCATTCATTACTCTGAATTACTCTGAACAGTTTTTTGGGCGTATTGAGGGTGAGGAAGCCATTACTTTTCAGACGTTTGGCATCCCTGGCCACAGTTTGACACCTGGTGATTCATGCAGCTGAGCACAAGGAAGTTTCATTAACTGCCTGCCCCTTATCGTTAACTGTGCTTTCAGGGGGAGGAAACCTCAAAAACAACACAGATTCTTGGAATAACGTCAACCACTTAGATTGGTCCCCCCCCCCCCCCCCCCCCCCCCAAAAAAAAGAGAAGAAAAAAGAACACTATCAGGAGCTCACAGGAATCAAACCCCCCGCCCCACCACCGTCTATATTTCGGGTGTTTGCTACCATGCAGAGGTGACAATCTCACCTCCCTGCCCTAGATACCCCACGCCTGCATAGTGTGCGTACAGCTTCCCTTTTTTTCTCTGTCTTCCAAGCTGTTGCCTGTGGTTTGCCCTCACTCACTTGGCCCGCTGTGTCAACTGGTGGCTTCATGGGTGTGATTTTTGAGGTCTGAAATAAACTGTTTGTCTCCTATAGCTGCAGATGTCTTTGCTGAAGAAGGTAAACATCATGCAGGCAGTTTTCTGTTGAATATCGCTATGAGCTTCATCCCCAGGGCCTCTAGAGGAAATCAAGCACAAATGGCAAAAATATTGTGCCAGGCTTCCCCTGACAGCTGGAGCTGTAGTCTGAGGACATATTTATGTACAGCATAGGGCACTTTGTGATGTTACTGTGTGCGCAGTAATCCGCCTATACCATCTTTGATATTCTTTGTTTTCTTTGACCCATGTTATAGTGATAGTCTTTCCACTACAAGGCTTTGTACTAAAACCCGGTGTAGTTGCGCTATGCATGGACAGTTATTATGGTCTTTCTACAGTTATCTCAGGTATTTGTATATCCAATCCTCGGTCAGTTTCGACTGATTCATGTTCATGAGTATACTACATGATCCATCCAAGTATCCAACATGAACAAAACACTCAATAATCTGTTTATTGTCATATCGGCATTGTGACCATTTTGTCTATCCATCTGTCATTCAGTTCCATAGAAATTCTTTGTTTACATTGCCTTTTGAGAGACAAGTGAGACATAGACATTTAGTATGTTGTTTTTTTTGTTCATTTAAATAGAAAGAAGAAGGGAAGGTCCAAGGTCAACTGAACCGCACAGACTCAAGCCAGTACATCCGTGACCTGAAGGACCAGATAGGAGAACTCAAACATGAGGTGAGTCCTATAAAACCACTGTGTGCAATTTGATCTTATCAGGCACCAGTACTGTCATGGTACAGTACGCAAATTATTTGTGTTAGAATGTTTCACAATTTACTCATATTTTGGGTTTACTCTGAGGACGGTAGACTGTTGACTACGCCCATCAACTTCCTGCACGGAGTATGCAGCAGCAGCACACACGTCTCGCTAGTGCATTGTGCATTCAGTCACACAACCTAATACTATGTTTACGATGGTCGCTTTGACGTGCAATGCCCAGGTACTGTAGAACCGAATCATATTGGTATGTGTGTACACAGTATATAATTTCTGTCAGAATGTCAGAAAGTAATATCCAATACAAAGAGTGGTTGTGGTCCCAATATATGTAATCCAACATCATGGCATATCGCTTAATTGTTGTTATTGCTGCTACAATGTTGAAGAACCATAAACAAGAATTTTACTCTTGTGTACTAGGAATATGGGTGAAGTTGACCATATACATATTTCTGAAGTACAAACAAGTGTTACTACAGCTTTCTAAACTAACAAAGAAACTGGTCTTTCAGTACATCCATTATTCTCAAGGTGGGATGTCTTTATATTTGTAATTTTACCGCCTCCTGCTAAAGTAAGGCAACCATCTCAATAAAAGGTTTGTGGTTTGTGTGCGCAACACTAAATCATGTTGTGCCTCATATCAAGGCAGTGTGGTGCAGTCAGCCAGGATGTTAATTCCCCTTGGCTGGCTCAGGCCTGGTGAAGAAGGGCCTGCTATGTAGATTTAAGTGTTTGTGGTGAGAGGAGCGGAACGGTTGCAAAAGTTACCGTCCGCTACAAACACCCCACAACTTAAAGCTAAACCTGGTCCTGACCGAGTCAGTTGGCAGGAAATGGTGAGAGGATCCGAATGGTTGTAAAACAAATGACAGTCTGCTACAAACCCCCACAACTTAAAAGTTAAACCTGGTCCTGAGTCAGTTCAGTTAGCAGGAAATGGTCAGAGAATCTAAAAAGTAAGAAAGAAAAGAAAGTCAGCAAGAAATGAAGCAAAGAAACCAGCACTCAATCACAATCCAAGATACAGTATTACGTGTCCATTCTTTGTAATTAACATTTAGGAAGATGTAGGCAAATGTGATGTTCCAGTGTGTTTGTCTAAACTGGCCCTGTGAATGCGTTTCCTCCTACATGTCTGTCTTTGCATGGCAGGCTGATGCAGGTGAGTAGTAGCTTGACAGGGATGTACCTGTACTAGTTTGTATCCAGTGTTTCTACCCAGAACGTATTTTGAAATCTCTGACCTGTACAGGCCAGCCCAAGACCCAATCCAATTACAAATGGAAAAAGTAGCTTTAAGAACGATTTATACCTGGTTCCTCATGTCGCACATCAAAAATAGACTACCGGTATTTACTATTTTTATTATTTTATTTAATCTTTATTTAACCAGTAAAAACACATTGAGACAGTCTCTTTTTCAACGATTTTCAAGCTCACAACTTATCACAAGCTTATAAATCTTCTGTTTTCAGTGAACCATACGCAACCAAGTATAAATCAGGCTTTAAATGACCAAACGTGTTTCATCCCAATTTCTTTTTGGACTGATTTGCTGTCTGCATGTAACTACATTAGTGACACTCATCCACGCTCTTCTCTGACAGTGATACTCCATCATCACTGATCACTCAGCCCACATTTGACCACACAGTGGTATTTGTAGCAGTTTTGTGCATGTTTTGTCTCAGTAATTCTAATTCAGAAGTGCAGTTGATTTATCCCTCCCCCCCTCACCTTTTGACCTCCAGTTTAACCACATTCCACCTTTCGTCACTATCTTGGGCATGTCATCATCCTACAGTATATTAAAATTAGCTAATGGGAGGGCCGGATGGTGGATCTATGATCTTCTATTTTGGACAGTTTTTCTTTTCTTTTTTTGTTCAGCTATGTCCAAAATGGGGACACCTCTAATGACCCCTCCCCCTCTTCTTCACAGATTCGTTGCTTAAAAGGACAGAGGGGGGGCATGGCCAGCCAGCCCACCTTTGACAGCATTCACATCGTCAATCACTACGCGACGGACAACGAGTCGTACCACTCCTCGGATGACGACATCACCGCCCTCCAGGACCACCACCAGCGGAGGAGCGATGGTAACAGCAGCCGTATCAGACTGCACCCCAACCTGGGAGACACTGACAGTGAAGGAGAGGAGGACGGGGAGGCCCTGCGCCTCACTGTACCCTCCAATGGCAGCCACAAGTCCACCACGGTGTGACCACTGCTAGCTTACGGCCGGAGTCTGTCCCCAGGATACCACTCACACTGGGGGATGATGGGAGATGCTGATGGCTCACGGTAGCCGTTCTACGGGAGAATTCAAGGTCTTCTACAATGTCACAGTTTCGTAGCGGAATGCATTGCCATTTCATATCGCGAGAGTCACACATGGATTGTCTTTTTTCCGTTTATTTGCTTTTGGCGTCCATGATTTTTATTATTATTGTTATTATAATTATTATTCTCTGGGATGTTAGACACCTACAGTACCTGCTCACCACTGACTGCGTTACCATGGACTCCTGCAGAGAAGAATTTGATTTAGACTGTGCAACTAATCTGACTCCTGCAGCCAGATTACCATGGAGAGGGAAGGGAGGAGGGGTGACGGGCAAACACTGCAAGCCACACCAGGCCCTTCAGCTAGGTACAACGCAAAGAAAGAGACTGTGCAATAATGCTTTATGACACTTGATTCAATCACTTTTTTTAAAGTCGACATCCAAGAAGACAAACCTTTACTACTACCAGTAATCGGCCGTTGTGACACAGAAATAAATCATAAATACATGATTGGTTGTGTACCACACTATGTAGTTATGCATATTAGAGAGCCCATGCAGCATCAAAGGAACTGGTATCAAGCTACTGACTTGAGATGGTGGTGACGTTCGGCCTTAGCCAGTATCGCATGCCTTCTACCGCACTGGTGGAACATGAGGTCAAGTGAATTTTGCATCCATGTATATATGTAAATGTGTCTCGTTGTTTTTTCATTTCCATTTGAACTTGAAAATATGTATCTAAAGAATTATTATTGCATATGTAATGTGTAGAATGTATTATAAAAGTCAGATGAAAGGGACATTATAGTTTAATATGGTGCAGATTGTGCGTTTCTTTTTAAAGGCTGACGGCATCAGAGAATTATTTTCCCATTTAAAAAGTGGAACGGACGTAGGTTCCCTTCAAGTGAAGCTTTCAGCTTGCGGTTTAAAGAGTGTGATAGCCTACTAGTTGAAATGAACTTTCCATCCAGTTTACAGGGACTGATTTCTACATACTGTGGCTTTTATGAGATTTCTTAGTCTTACCTTAAAATATATATATAATAATTCTGTTTAAAGTCCGGTAAACAGAACATATCATCTCCACTGTTCAGTTGGAAACATGATCAAATCTGTCAAAGGTTTGGTGTGTTAAATTTGCATGGAAATGTGTGATGAATTGAACAGTGTTACCAAAGCAGGCACTGTACTGTGCTGTCAGCCACAAGCCAGCTCCACTCCATTTCATACGGGAGGACAGAGGTCCAGTAGAGCATCAATGTTTTACTCTGAATGACCTGAACACTAAGCCATTCTTGTAAGTGAAGATGGCGGTGGTACTCCACCACCGCTACATTGTCATCATCTTCATATAAGGATCCCCCACCAACACGCACCTAACCCTGCTGACAACCAATAAACTGTCGCTGTTTGAGAGAGAAACACTTTATAGCACTTTGAGTCTGCAGTGCAGTTTATGGACGCATGTTGCATACGTTAACACTATGACCACACATTTAGAATAAATAAAAACGCAAAACTAGAACATGATGTCATTGACCTGTCACCTGTGTGATGAGTTCACAATAAACCGTTTGATATACTTTTTACTTTGGTCTTGTCTTTTTGCGGTATTTTACCTATTCATGACCCAGGCTGAAATAATGAACTGTTTCAATGGCAGAAAGTGTGTCTGGGGAGTTAGTTAACACCCTCTTCCTCAACAAATTATTGTTATTCGGAATGTGTTCAGGAAGTGGCTTCTTGAGATGCACTATGAGAGACCCATGTGGTTATTATGTGGGGTGTTTAATCATAAATCGGCAATGGACTTCAGGCAGTTTTGAAGGATCAACGCAGGTTTATTTTAATAACAATAGGCTAAGTTTATTAAGCATTTTATATTTGAAGAAAAACTCAAAAGTTGTAATGCCATAGCCTACACTCTCGTTATTACATTGACTAGCATATTTGGTATTGTGGCATTTTGCTTAAATTGACTGCTTAGACCTGACTTTAGGCAAGGCTACATTATGGCTTGCATCAATTCTCATGAGACTAATGAGAAATGTATTCTGGGGTAGGTGGCTATAGGCTTTAGTTTTCATTAACTTATACTGTAATTAATAAGCTACTTCTATCACTTTATTTTGCTCGACGAGTCTGGATTTGCAATCAGATGTCCAGGTGTATCTAAAATAGCATTTAACAAGTCTAAAGCCTAATTGTATTAGCTAGCAAGATAGCATGTCTAGGTTTTTGAGGGGCGCACACCCGTCCTACTGTATGTCCAGCTTTTAGTGTGTGTTTTAACAGTGTAAACACAAACTTTGTTCTAACACAAACACTAAATGCCATTGATAATGAATGGCCATTTTTACATCATAGTGTAAACGCAAACATTAAGAGCTGGACATGATGTATGATAAGAGCGCCCCTCACTTCACACAGGTGTAATTTTTGAGGGGTGCTCCTTACAGCTTTTGTCTTCACACTCACTCTCAATATTTGCCATTGACAATGAAAGGAGAAATTAGGTCAAAATTCAGCCAAATATGATGTAAATTAAACATCAAAACATTAAACGCCATTGACAATGAATTAAGGGAAAATCATGTAGAGCAAACCAAATCACATACCAATCACATGTCGGTGGGAACACTTGGCCAATAAGGGACCACCATTGTTGATGATGTACGATGATGTACAATGATGATGATGAGCGCCCCTCACTTCACACGGGTGTGATTTTCTCAGTATAATTCCCTCGCGTAGGCTACAGCGGTCTTTCAGATTTTTTTTGTTATTATTCTTTTTAATGCTCGCAGTCAAAATTAAACTATACATGCAGGCCTATCGACAGCGGATTCGCCATGAATTAGGCCTATTTAATATAGCTAAATAGCCTACAATCAAACGAGATACAGGCCAGTCTTCTTTAATTTGAACATAAAGAAGTATTTGGGCTTGGGACATTTTAAAGGTGCACGTGAGTTTATTTATTTTGTATTTTTTAACAAAAAAGTAAAAACTCTTGTCCGATATTGCACGCTATAGCCTATAGGCTCGCTATATGGGCCTATGGCTATATTATTCATCATCCAAATTCACTTGTTTGTGTTGTAGCCTACTTGTAGTTCTCTCTTAAGTCTTAATTAAATACATTTTACATTGTTAGCCTATAAATTGTATTGTTAGCATATCCTCCAAATCGACTATGCAATGAGCTGCGTATGGCTAGGGAGACCCCTGTCTGAAGTCTGAACTATAGTAGAAACTACTGTATAGCCTACCAGGTCTATAATGATTAGGCTACAACTTAGGCCATATGATATAACATTATATTTTAACAACAATAAGAAGAACAAAATAGAAAGAAAGAAAATCACTTGCGGCATCTTAAACTATAATCTAAAAGGGAAGCTCAAAATACAACTTTGTACAATGTGGCTGATTCTCTGCATGTCATTAGTTTGAGTGTCATTCCTTAACCATGCAGCATGTTGACAGGATGCTGATGACAGTGGTGTGCACTGTGCAGGCTAATCAACACGGGACATATGGAGCTTTGATTTCCTGTCCTATAGGAGATAGGCCTATATATGCCTATATATTTCTTCTGATCATTTAAGCACTTCTGCATGCTGCTGCATCCGTATTCACACTTCGACGTAAAATAACTGCAAAAAACATTTATTTACATAAACCATTTACAAATAGGCTCTAAAAACTAAGACGAATTATCAGTGCCTAATGCGTCTAACTACATTGCACCCACAGGGCTCCCTATAGTGGCCCCTGTCTTGTGCATGCTGTGCTATTGTTCCGTGCGTAATGAGCCAAACCAGGTAGGCCTAATCAGCGTCCTGAGCGAATGGAAAACAGGTTGCCTCTGTTCGAGGCCTTCTCCTCCTCAACATAATACCACGTAGAAATTCGAAACGCTCGTGCGCACCGGCACCGAGAGTGTCTGTCACGGGCCGGCCATATAATGGTAGACCTATAGCCAGAGTCGCCTCGATTGATTCACAGAGCGCTATATAATAGGCCGGCAGGGCTTCTCATTCTGATATTTGTCCAGAATTATTGCATGAAAAATGCATTAATTCATAAGAGCAACAGCGCATCGTGTCTCTCGTGTGTCAGACTGATGGGCCCCGGCACCCTGCTGTTTGCCTAACACCCCTCCCTCACCCACCAAGATTGAGTAACGCATTGATAAAGTGGTGTAGCCTTCTCTTATCCTGATTGCCACGGGCTTCAAGTCCCATGCCATGGAGACATATAGCCCGGTGTGATTCTGAAGGGACCTGCGATTGTCCTGGGCTAAGGACCAATGGCCAGTTAGAGGCGGTGGTCTGCAGTGGAGAGACGCACACCCACACCACAGGCACCTGTCTGTGTCTGTCCCCAAACACCTGGCAGGCGAGAGACGCAGTGTGCGCATGCTCGGCTATCAGTTGAAAATCTCTTGTATCATTTTGACCACACGTCTTTAGTTCAAATCTTTGCAGGGTTGACAACAACACGCACACACACCAGCAGCCAGGTCAATCCGAGGGAATAGTACACTGATTGCTGCTGTATCACCATCACAGAACGAGGGGGCCAAGCGAATTAAGAAAAATGCCTCGTTCATTCTTGGTTAAGAGTAAAAAGGCACACAGTTACCACCAGCCGCGAACTTTGGAGGATGACTACAATCGACTGGATACCATCCTGGCTCAAATATGTTCAGGTAAGTGAATAGCCTAAAATGTGCACAATAAAATCATTAACTCCGAATGCGAGAAGGAACTAAATGGTTTTGTACACTTTCTGAGTTATCAACACTTTGATGTGGTGTATTTTTGCTTTGCATTAAGGTGTATTTTGCGGTCCATACAATTTGAAATGGCTTAAAATGTTATGAAATATGAATTGTTCGTTTAAATCTATGCGTCCAATCAATCATATAACTCATGCTCCTATAGAATATTTAACGATTGGGAATTTGAGACCTATAAAAATATTACGCACACTGTTATTATCCAACCAAACATGTTTTGAAGTATGTCAACAGTAGATTTTATTGAAACATTCATTGAAGCATCATGCCTAAAATAGCCTACATTTGTTTTTATTTATTTGAGGATATAGATATCACAAATTTACACGACAGTGTGGGGCTAATAATATTGTATGTAATATTGTTATGAATTTCTCATTGTTGTTTTTTTATCCATTCTTTAGACAGCGATAAGCTTCCAGAGGACAGTGATGTTTTGACGCTCGATGGCTACGCGCTGTCCCCCGACTCACACCTGGTCGACACGGGGGATTTCTCCTCCAAGTCCCCGTTGAGCTGTGGCAGCAGTGTGTGTGGTCGTTCCCCGGACTATGAGGACTTTTGGCGGCCTCCATCTCCCTCTGCATCCCCCGGTACAGTCATCTGCTATTCATCTGCTAAACGAACTTAATAGTTTATAACAAGAAATTGATAAATAACAAATGAGAAATCCCCGTAATATGATGTGTATAGGCCTATATATTCGTGTAAAATGTGTTGTTTTGTTTACATAGTTGATAGTCATATATGTGGTGGACTTTGAAACATTTGTGTATAATATTGTTTGCAGCAACAACAACAACAACAACAACAACCTGTCTATATTTTGTATTCCCCAAAACAGTTGATTCAGAGAAATCTCTGTCACCGTTGGCGGATGAGACGCAGCCCTTCACGGTTCCCTTCAGGCCTTACGCATGGAACCGTTACCCTCCTGGTCCGGACATGAGACATGCAGTCCAGCAGCACTCGTTCCATCACAGCGTGGATCTGGAGATGAGCCCTTCGTCCCTGCAGGCGTTCTATGGCGACAGGACCGGCGACCCCAGCAGCGCCTGCTTCGCGGATAGAGGGGCACTCGGAGACGAGCATTACAGCGATTACAGGCACCACGCCGCTAATCTGTTCGACAGAAGTCCCGTGCTGTTTACAGACAAACCCCACCATGACATCAAGGCGCAGTCCGAGCTGCTCTGCTCGCGGCTCATTCTCACCGGCGCCTACAAGTGCATCAAGTGCAGTAAGGTGAGGAAACAACTCAAAAGGACAAATCATATAGCCTATTATGTGAATTTAACATTGAGGCTACCCTTGGAGTTACACAAATATTTATGGATACATAAACACACACATGCATGTGATTTTTCTGTGTAAATTTAAGAAAGACAACTTTTTGTTAACAACTCAGTGTTTCAATAATATTTTCTCTGCAGGTGTTCTCTACGCCCCACGGACTGGAGGTTCACGTCCGCAGATCACACAGCGGGACGAGGCCGTTTGCGTGTGATATGTGCGGCAAAACGTTTGGCCACGCAGTCAGCCTCGAACAACATAAAGCAGTGCACTCACAGGTATAGGCCTATATGCATATTAAATAGAGGCGATGCATCACAATAAATGTAAATTTAGCCTTCAATAACCGACTTTAATTCACAATTAACGGGCCTCTCCAATTCAAATTTCAGGAAAGAAGTTTCGACTGCAAAATATGCGGCAAAACTTTTAAAAGGTCATCTACTCTGTCCACGCACCTCCTCATCCACTCGGACACGCGGCCTTACCCGTGCCAGTACTGTGGGAAGAGGTTTCATCAGAAATCAGACATGAAAAAACACACGTTCATCCACACAGGTGAGTTAATCAGCACCGGAATGCTAAAGGGAGAAAAGGATCATCCCTGGACGTTATTTATTAGGTGGACATATACACAACCTGTGCGTAATTGCACATTTCGCCATGTGCGTAATTGTCCATAAGATTTAGACTGTAGATGTATTTTTACATCTACGAGAGTCTAAATCTTATTCCTGAGAAGAAGTTGAATTAATTTCACGTTTTTTTCTGTGCAGGTGAGAAGCCTCATAAATGCCAGGTGTGCGGAAAAGCGTTCAGCCAGAGCTCCAATCTCATAACGCACAGTCGCAAACATACGGGCTTCAAACCTTTCGGCTGTGACCTCTGTGGCAAAGGATTTCAACGAAAGGTGGATTTGAGAAGACACAAGGAAACGCAGCATGGACTGAAATGAACTGCCCCAAATACAATTAAACTCTCGGCAACACTATTATAGATGCTATATGGACGCCACAGATAACCAGATTATAAACTGTATGGAATTCAAATGACCAGCCTGTTTTATACAAGGCTATAGGCTACCGCAAATTAGTTTGTTATGCTCATATGCTGATTGAGTAGCCTATAATGACATTTTGCTGTAGGCCGGGCTGAATATGGGTGGGTATATCCCTGCTAAACCCAAAATATTGACACACCATAACCGGATCGACAACATAACCATGCACCAAGAAAAAATCTGCGCCTCTCCAAAGAATGACATTTTGTTTTCAGTCGAGAAATGCTGGCAAAACAGTCTGCACAGGACTGTGTGATTTAATAAACATAAGGATATTTTCTGAAATGCTATTCTGAAATGCTTTTCTCTTTTGCACATTTTGGTCGTTACGCACATGCTGTCATTTACAAATGTATGATATTTAATGATGTAATGTAATTATATTTTATTTATTTATTTATGTATTATGCCTATACGTCCTGTGGTCGTTTGAATTGAAAATGCAATAAATGTTTTGAAGTAAATGTATAGATGTATAATTTCTTATCCCGATTAAGAAGAATCTCCAGACAATAAGAACCCTCACACAATGAGGCCTACTGAACCTTAAAAATGAAGCAGCTATATATAGCGAGTATAGTCAAAATAATTCAAAAACAAGATAACAGACACAGTAACACCTTTATTACACTTACTGTAAACTTCTCCATATAGGCTTTGGGCTATATTATAGGCGGCAGGCCTACTGTATATTTACAAACAACACAGCACGTGCATACACAACAGAAACTAAATAAAAAGTGAACACTGATGTGGATTTTAAAAACAGTGATTGTTACTGAAAGAAAAAGATAGCCCAAGAACAAAAAATAATACAAACCAGGACCATCCAATTAGTATTTGACTTATATTAAATAGACTATAGCCTATAGGCCTAAATGTAGGTTTATTTTTCGCTTTTTGTGGTTAATAATTTTCAAATAATTGATGAGTGGCCTCGGCTCTGAATTGATTTAAGTTGAGTCTCCGGCCATGGGAGTATATCCTACATATATGTAATAGCTCTTAAAGTAATTTTGCCTTTGGGCATTTTACTGGAAATCTACGAGGAGCAGACCACTGCAGGAGAAGTCAGGTGTCACGGGAAGACTCCTCATGGGTCTCAAGTGAGAGCAGGCTTCTATTATTCATCATTCACAGCCATGTGCTAAAGCCACGCATAAACGTTTCTTTATTAGGCTACATCACATAAAGCGCTATCTCTACTAATAACAAGGCTATAGCCTTGTTGTAACTGTCAGCCTGATGCCAGTATAGCCTACAGCGGTGTCGCCTGCCGAGTGCCGACAAGATAAGAAGTTATCTATAAGCATAAGCTCACGAGTCACGACGTGTCATCGCTTAATTGTCTGCAAACGACAGCCGTCGTGCGATGAAGTGGCCAGGCCTAATCTTAAAAGGGCAGGCAAATGACAAATCATTGCTCCGCAGGGTGTTTTCGCAACCCTTTCGCGTCTTGCAATGAAAGCCGTGTCGTGTGCTTCATATAGCCAGAGGCTTGGGGTGTTTGTTTTGACCATCATTTGTTTGAACCATAAACACAGCCTGGGAAGATTAACCGTTAACCAAATGTTGTTTTTAAAACTCGGCTTTGCTTTGAATTGGTTTATTTCGCCTATATAGAAATAGACGTCAGGCCAGCTGTCAAACTTAAAGGACCACTTCACCACTTTTCAACCTAACCTTTTTCTACTCGGCCTGTGTCTCAAGGGCTGTGGGCAGCCGGGCAGGTTTTTTATTCTTGAAAAGTTGCAATGCAATAATGGAAGCCATCATTCTCACGATAATAAAAATCCAAATATGTTTTACAAAAAATCTTGTTTAAAAAAAAATCTGCCTAAACGCCTATGCAGCCCTCCCATGAGACACAGACAAATAATTGAGGTATTTTGTCATGACTCATGAACATTAGTGCAGGGACTCGGAGTCGAGACGACTAGACCAATTATATGAACATAAGTGAAGTGGTGAAGTGGTCCTTTAAGCATAATATTATATAGGCTATAGTCCGGAGTCCTGGACAACGTATAGTGGGAATAGGCATGCACTGCTTGGGAAGCCGTGGATATGCACGGCTTAGGAGGCCGTGGATATATGCTTGGGATGCCATGTCTTCCTTCTCAGAATGCATTTCTTTCATGTGGATTCCAAGGGATTCGATTTCCCAAAAGTTGCGTAACTGCAGTGCCTGTTCATCTCCGACGCTCGATGTGCATCACTTCAATGTCCACAACTTCAGTTATGATATTTAGCGTGCAGGCTATTGAATGAGAATGAACAACATGAATGACAATGGCCATATAATGCAGGCAAAAAAACCCTCAGAACTAAAAAACAAACTTTTTCAAGTCATGGTCCCCTGCCCACTCAGAAACTTAATTAGCGTATAATAATGCCATGAGAACTTTACTCAAAAGGCGACTGACTGAGTGAAACGTTTGTGGTTGCAAGAGTCAATATTTTTCAAGCTTTTCTCCGGAACTTAATGCATAGATTCATGTGTGCCTTATGTGTCTGTGAATAGCATCATCGTCAGTTTAAATAACCCTGTCAAAAGTTGCACTATACTCCTAGCCTTATAGAAAAGACATTCCTTTATTTGCCTATATTGCCTATTATTTGCCTATTGCCTTTATTTATAACTGTCACGAATGCCTGTCTACTTGGACTTTTTTTTAAATTGTTTGTAATGTATATATTGTATTTTGTGATTTGTATGTTTTTCTATGGAGCATTGACCCTGCAGTCTGCAATAAAGGCATTCATTCATAAGGAAGGCTATGCCACACAGACCCTCAAGGAGCGTCGCAAATCGCAGTCCCGCCCCCTTTCATGACGACGAGCGGCCCGGAAGAGAATGTCCCATTCATTTTTTCCAATAGACGTTTCAGCCTCGGAGCCAACTGGGAATCTGTGATGGTGACACTGACAACTCATGAACACAATGTTTTTAAAAAGTGTTGTAGGCCTACCCTGCCCTTTTTGAGTGGTGCTCCTACCCTTACGGAGCTATGTGCCTGCCTGCCTGCCTGCCTGCCTGCCTGCCTGCCTGCCTGCCTGCCTGCCTGCCTTGCCTGGGTGGGTATGAGCACGAAAACAGCATGGTATGGCTGTTTTTCACCACCTGTGCGCAAACTAACACAAACACACACGCACATAACTGTATATATGATGATTTCGGGTGTGCCAGTATACATGACATTAGTACAATACAGTAGAGGGACCCCCACGCGGTAACTCTGTCATTTCTCAACCGTTTCGGACGTGGGGCGGCTCGCCGGATTCGACCCGGCGTTCCCAGGGGACCACCACGGCACCCCTGGTCCTGTGTATCTGGAACTTCCGGGAACTCCCCCCCCCCCCCCCCCCCCCTGGGGACCCCCACACGGAGTTGCACCACTCACTTGACATGGGTGTGATTTTTTGAGTGGTGCAGCGACTGCAGCCATACTCCAAGAAACAACAATGTTCCTATATGTCCATCCCTATGTCTAGTAAATATTCCCGAACTGTGGAGGGCAGCAATGTGCTGAAAAGGCATCCAGTCTGCCGTAAACCCATAAGAAGAAGAAGAAGGTGTCCCCCTCAAGGACTCCTGCGGATCCCCGAACGCCCGAACCTCACTTTATTGAAAACCACTGCCAGGCTATCTTGTTAATTACTGTTTTTTATGTTTTTAAAATGCCATGCTATGTTGAATGACATCCAGCAATCAGTGAATCCTATGCTTCAACAATGAGTCGACTGAAATCTCTTCACTGATGGAGTCACAAGGATTAATGCGGCATGCTTCAGTTTTACCCCTAGCCCTGAAACATGACATACTAGTCACATGCCTCAGTTTTACCCCTAGCCCTGAAACATGACATAAGAGTCACATGCCTCAGTTTTACCCCTAGCCCTGAAACATGACATACTAGTCACATGCCTCAGTTTTACCCCTACCCCTGAAACATGACATACAAGTCACATGCCTCAGTTTTAACGCTAGCCCTGAAACATGACATACGAGCGTCATGTGAACCATTTTACACCCAAATCGTAACATCCAGGCCTGTGAAACACTGAATATTTTAAAGCCCAGCTGAGCACGCTACAGCAAAGAAAGCATGCTCATTTAATCAAGGATGAAGATGGGTGAGCGGAGTAGCCTAAATGTTTCTAATTTGAACATTTATGTTATATAATAATGTATGTAGGGCAGGCCAGAGCCATCTAATAGAATAGTTGCGATATTGAGGGGGCAGAAAACAGCCCGGTCATGTGGTTCATGTACTCGCGCGAGCTTCTATAGACCCTTACAAATACAACTAGAAAAAGGTCTCCACCAGGATTCTTCCTCAGCCTAGTGGGAATATGCGTGCACAGTTTCATCGCAATGGGACGCTGCGTTGAGGAGTTGTGGCGATTTGTACAAAGCGGGCTACTCCTGAAAACTGTAGGAGCCAATCGTGGCCAATCAGGATGGAATATGAGAAATCAAACAAACCTGTCTTGATCACTTGACTATGGAGATCATGTGTACCGATTTGCGTGAAATTTGGATAAAATTATAAATATAAAAAGGAGTAATAATAGAAAATGTGTTTTACATATGTCGGCCTCCTGGTGGCGCTATAAAGAGCAGATGTGAAAAATTCCAGACAAAGGTTTTTCCTTGGCCTCTAGGGAGTTGGCATACAAAGTTATCCACAGATCCGTGCAGTTAGAGGTAAAAACACTTTTCGGCCAGTTATAGCGCCACCTTGAGGCTGAGTTGAAATTGTTCATGTGGCATTTCGTCCTCGGCCTAGTGGGAATGTGGGTGCACAATTTCACGGAAATCACGCGATGTGTTCATGATTTGCAGCATTTTGTTTGAAACTGAGCACTCCTGTGAACTTTGGAAGCCAATCTTAACCAATCAGGATGGAGTGTGAGAAATCTGAAAGACCCGTTTCGTTGAATGGCTCTAGAGAGACTGTGTACCAATTTGCGTGATGTTTGGACAAAATCTGTAGGTGTACTGTGCAAAAACTTGTTTTGCACAAAGCGGCCTCCTGGTGGCGCTATAACAGGCCGTTCTGGAAAGTTTGGGGCAGAGGTTCATCGTTGGCATCCAGGGAGTGTGTGTGCAAAATTTGGCATCGACCGGGTTAACGGTGGCCGAGATTAGCTGCTCACGGACACACGGACGGACACACGGACGGACACACACACGGACGGACGGACGGAGTGCAAAACATACTCTCCCCCCATGCCTTCGGCCTGGTGGAGACAATAAGGGTCCATAGGCCTTTCGGGCTTGGACCTTATACCAGAAAAACTGAAAAGTGCATGTTGCCCCTGTTATTACAAAATTAACAACCTTCTTAACCAATTAAATCCAATTTAAAAATCTTCAAAATAGCTACAAGCTAGAAGGAATTTCATCTTGACACATTGTGAGATTGAATATATCTTTTTAAAATCTTGGCCAATAATGACATGCCCAAAATAAGGATGCCAGTGTGAAAGTGGTTAAACGGTATAAAGTTATTTCCTGTCACCTTTGGTCTCTCTAATGCTATATGGTGCTCTGTGAAAGAAGCTCTTCTAACCAAATCTCTGAGAGACGCTTTGAGTTTTCAAATGAGCCATTAGGATGACCAGATTTCCTCCCGGGACATGGGTGGGTTTTTAAAGCTTTACCCCACTGCCCCCAGGCATATCAAATATGAATAGAATACGGCTCAATCATTTGAGTGCTTAAGTAATCAGAGCACTGCAGTCTGAGGCTCAAATCTACAGTAGGTATGCTTCTTGGGCCTGAAGCAGACATGAACAGGTTAATACACCACACGCGCACGCCACGCACATACGCACGCACAGTTGAATTAATATTTCTTGACACAGTGGTTTGAGTTGTGCAATTATAAAGTTAGGTGTCCTGGTTAGTGGTTTTGGATGCTTCATTATTAATCTCAAGTTATCAGTTATAAAAGATCATTTTGATTTTACAGACATATAGTTTTTGGTTGAAATTCTGTGCATCTCCAAACGTTATATGCTATAGCTATAGTCTCATTTGCCAGTAATAACTAGCAGAAAGAAAGAAAGAAACCCCTTTTTAAAAACAGACTGTCATGGGGCAACCCGTGCCCTATATATATACATATACATAAACTGCTCTCTATAACATGATAATAATAATAATAAACTTTATTTGTATAGCACCTTTCATACATAAATGCAGCTCAAAGTGCTTCACAGGGCAGGACAAAAAAATAAAAATATAAATATAATACAATAAAACACAAGTAGTTAAAATGATAGAACAATGGCAAAGAACAAAATTGAATATAAGAACATAAAATAAATAAAAACAAATAAAAACACCACATGCAGCAAATCAGTCAGGGCAGGGTAGGAACGTGCATAGTAAAACTCAACTAAAAGCAAGAGTGAAAAGGTGAGTCTTGAGTTGAGATTTAAAAATGTCTACAGAGGGTGCGTGTCTGAGCCCGAATGGAAGTTTATTCCATGCTGTTGGGCCGTAGAAGCAAAAATCTGCCTCACCATATTTTTTTGTGCACATTCTTTTAGGCACTTCAAGTAGGCCAGCATTGGAGGACCTGAGGGGGCGGTTAGGGACATATCTAGGTAGGCAGTCACGGAGGTACGTCGGTGCGAGACCATTGAGAGCTTTATAGACAAGTAAAATAATTTTAAAATCAATCCTAAAAACAACCGGACAAAGGACTAATGTTTTAAACTGATGGTTTGCTAATTGTCTCTCCTGCACTGCTGGTGGCATTTCCCTTGATTAGGAAGGGGCCAAGTGCTGTGCAGGGGAGGGGTGTTCTTCTTATGCTTTGAGTAATGGTCATTGAGTTTTCATGCTTATTTATATTTGTTTAACTGTAACACATCTTTAGTATGTTTAGGTTACTTTTATACAATTGATTATTTATGGAAGTATTTATTTATAAGTAGTTATTGAGAAGGAAGGTTGTTAATTGATTCTGTCCGGTGGTAGGATCCACTCCTATTTAAGGGAGGCTGCAGGGACAGACTTGGCAGTTGGTTGTGGGCTTTAACATGGGTAACAGTCCTGAGGGAGAGCTACAGGGCCTTGTGTGACCAAGGTTTAACCTGAAGAGAGTTCTCATCCTATTTGGTCTTGTTCAGTTGTGTATGCCTAAGTATTTATTTCATTGGTCTATTTCTGTCCAGTGTGTCATTTTGAACTGCACTGAAGAAAACTGTCTGGAGGTTGGTGGAGGAGTTTGGGGAATATAAAAACTCTTAACCTACATGTTCTGACTGTTCTTGGAGCCTTGGCCGTTCAGGCAACTTTACACAGACCACGTGTCAAGAGGAACTGATTCACAACTGTCACACTTAAGCGACTGAAACTGCAACATGTATGAAAAAGAAATATCACACACACATGCAAGCCACTGGTGGTTGTTACTGTGTTCAGCAACACCAATGTCTGGTCAATGCCAAGTACAAACTGCGATCTCTGTCGGTTTTCTGTTCTATATGTTAAGTGTCTTGAGACAACTTGTTGTGATTTGACATTAATACAATTGAATTTAAATGGAATTGAATACACAGTGCGCTGCATGGTGAGAAAAACCTCACAAAGAGAGAACTATTGTGATTATGGCCTGAGGCGTTTTGATTGCCACAGTGTATACTGTAATAATAGCGTGGTATTCACTGTCACGCACTGATCAGCACATTTTGCTCAAGTTGAACAAGTTTGTAGGCCTACAGAGATATGAACTGGGGGCTGCAGGATAGGCTCCTCAGCAAGCTGGGAAACAAATCTGCCGTGATCAGCAATCAGTGATGGAAATAACAAAGTAGGAGGCTGCACAGAGAAGAGTGAGGGAGAAAGAGAAATGGAGAGCGATAAAGATATAGAGTGACTGATAAACTTTCCTCCACACCTGGCCCCTCCCCCACAGGTTGACATGCCATGTGGTGGGGCAGACAGACACAGAGAGAGAGAGGCAGGGCTCACGCAGGACGCAGCTCTTTTGTTTGCGAGGGCTTATTCATTATTCACCTGATCTGAAAAATAGACTGCAAGCCAACTGCACAGCTGTCATCAAGCAGCAAGGCATAGACACAAATTATTCATGATCCTGGAAAGAAAAGGAAAGAGAATGAGAGAAAAATAATAACAAGAGATACAGGCGAGGCAGGCAGCTGACAGGCTGAACACGCTGTGTGGGAGAGTAGGCCCTGTCAGGCTGACACGCTTGTTTCTGAAGGTACCAGAGGGTCCTGGTCAACTCCTGGATGCTCTCACATAGCTGCAGTGCACATCTTACACTCACGCTCATGTAGTTAATAGTTTTACACAGCATTAAAAAGGGCACTAGCGTTATAGTAGTATGTTTTAAAAGACTATGCTGTGGTCTGTCATGTTTAGCTCATATGATTCACGGTATACTTGACATTACTGCCGAGCATTTTTCAAAGCATAGGTTTAATTTTACCAGCGTATGGTCTATTTTCAGATGCTTTTTTGTGATTGTTTTTGTGACTTTCTCCTCATTGACTGTCCTTTAAGCCAATGGGGAGTCTGCAATGCCTTCCCACATTCTGACCTCCTGTCACAGAATTCAGCAACACTCACTAACTTACAATAGACACAGACACATGCTTTACTCTTCAACCTCTGGCAAATATTTAAATGATTTTTTTTACATGAACTGGAGCAAGGGAAAATAGCAAAAGAATAGCGGACAAAAGGGTGACATTCATGTACTTGCAGGCACAAACAATCCAACATCTAACTGTAACATAAACTAAAATAATACTAGGTTTCTAATAAAAACTGCAGTATTAAATAACATTCAACTTCTTTGAACACTGTTTCAGAGACACAATGAATTTCATTCTTATTAACCAATTCATTCTTATCTAATGACCTGAGTGTGTAATTGCGGCTGCAGAGTTTCTAATTATCTAACAATGGTGTCACAGTACGATTGGAAAACCAGACAGATTGAAAAAGGTGCACTCGGTTTCTCCAACGGAGGCGCTCCGCCTGAAGGTGACTTGAGAGCTAAATCGAGCAAGTCATGCACCGTTCAGAGTGTTGTGAAGTCGACTTAGCGATGTCTGTACCAAATAGGGACAGAATCGTATATCATCGTCCCCCCAAGTCTTGGTAACTCCAACACGTAATTTATTTTATGGGGAAGTGCTGGAGGTTTTGCAGTCGTTTTTCTTTCCTTCTAATTTTAGTTTTTTTGTTTATTGAGACACTGGATTCCATTCCTTTCAGTATGTTATGAAAATCAACTTGAAACGTGCTTGAGATAGAGATAGATAGATCATCTCAATACATGTACTGTACTGTTATTTATTGTCAAAGTTACCATTGTGGGTTAAACGCTTTCAACCTGGTGTCCCTATTTTGGACACAAAATGTCAAAATATTTTCTTTTGTTCCAAGGAAGGCCCTTGTTGGCTTCAGGGCACTTTATTATGGCATGTCCCTTGGCTACCAGCAGACTATCTCTCACTCCAGAGGAGCTGTGGAGGGACTGAGGTGTTTGCGTGTGTAAGTGTGTTATTACGCCCATGAAGTCTTTTTGTTTTTTCTTAGCCCAGGTTGAACCCTCAGTAACGACCACACACACACACACACACACACACACACACACACACACACAGTGACACACGCACACACACAATGACACACACACAGACACACGCACGCACGCGCACAGTGACACACACACACACACACACACACACACACACACACACACACAGAACGGTAGTGGCCAAATGAGAGCCGTCTTTTTTTTTTTCTTCCTCCGGCCGCCTTGAAAGCTTTCCATTAGCCGTGCTGTGCTCCGAGGGTCTTGGGGGGGACCCTGAACAGCGTGTGTTCAGGGGAGGGGAAGCCTGCCAGTCTGATGAAAGGGAGAGCCGGGGTTAGAAGGGATTGGGGGTTGTAAGAGGTCGTCTTCTCATTTAAAGACATGTTTACCCGGTTCATTTAGCATTACATATCACTAGACAATTTGGATGTGAGCTGTCACTCAGGAACAAAGAGGGTGTTCTAATGCTCAGTTAGGGCCCGTGCAGCTATGACACAGATTCCTCCATGTGCAGCCCGTGCACTGTATCTTTGCACAGGGTTCTTTTGTGTGTAAGACATGCTCATATTCTGTACCTTATACTGCACTGTACTGTAAATGTGTGTGTGTGTGTGTGTGTGTGTGTGTGTGGGGGGGGGGGGCTTTTCTTCCTGCTGTTACAGTACCCACCTGCCATGTTGCATTTATCTATGATTGTGTCTGATAACAAGTGAAATCCCGAGAGTGACATTAAAAGGATCTACCTTTGTTAAAAGGCTTGATAGCAATGGATTCTCTTTTGGGGGCAGAGATGACATAAGAAAAGGAAAATCGTGAGAGCATCACAGTGACAAGAACTATAGAGCTTAAAGCCTTTTAGAGAGGAGCTGAAACTCCTGACAACATGGTTTTACATGAGTTAGTTAGACACTTTGTCAGACCTGAAAGGGATGATATCAGGAATGTAATGTTAGCAGGATCACCCACAAACCCTTGTTTATTGTATTACCACACCAATGTTAAATTAATTAGTCCACTTTGTCTTCCTCATTTCCTCCTAACTTTAAATTATTTACCATAAATGCAGCTGTCTAGGTAATTGGAAGCAATGCATTAATCTCCTGTGTGATTCCTTTTTTAGAAAGACTGGAAGTTTGGAAAGACTGGAAACTCCTGACACCAGAACAGAACATAAATTAGATCACCAATAATATGTATAAGTTATACTGTAGGTTTCAGCTTCTGACAGACAACTGGGCAATACATTCTTATGGCCACACACTGTATTACAGTACCATTTCTGTCTACTCGCACTGTCTCTCTGACAAGGGCTGGACAATGCCCCATTGACAGCATTGGTGGGTAGGTTCGAAGATAATTTCAAAACAAGATAAAAAATGTCCATTAATGCAAGCTGTCTTCTATTTCAGCATGCTAACTTTACAGGAAGAGAATGGCTGTATAGTTCCCATTTGCGTGGAATCATCTTTGATGATGTCATTGGTACGAGACGCAGAGTGAGTAGATGGAAAATGTGTCTTATAATGAACATTAATGAGGAACAATTGCAGTACATGAAGATAAGGTTGAAAATGGTCAAAGTGCTCCTTTAATCAAGCCAAGCATAAAGCAAGTCTACAGGTGTCTAAGGGTCACAGATTGTACATTGTGTACACTCTGAGAGCATACAAATTGACTCGTTGACTAGAGGCTCAGGCTTTTACTGTGCAAGCAAATATTTAAGTTTACTGTATCTGTTGGGAAAAGTCAAAACCTTGCCCTTCCTATCTTATCAAATGGCACATGATTTGAGAGTGAATCCAGTGAACGCAGAGATGTTGCTTTCTGATAGTCCTACCCTGAACCGAGCCTGATTGCAGCTATGAATCTCTCTGAAAAATTAATAAGATCCATTTCACAAATGACCAAGCCAAGCGTGCACTTGTATCCAAATAGGAGAGAGAGAGAGAGAGAGAGATGCACAAGTCAGCGGAGGATTTATAAGTGGTGCCACAGCCAGGGGAGAGAGAACAAAACGACAAAGATTTATTCTCAGCCACGATAAAATATTTATGCCGAGGCATTCAAGTAAAGTTACTTTTTGTGTTCTGATTTAATGAGTGATTTGAGCGGTGGCGATGCTGGGAGGCACAGATGTAAGGTTTGTTGAAGCCTGTGCTAATGCCCATTCAGGGGGCCATGTGGTCATGTGTCAGACTGCAGCAGGATCAAAACGGGCTAATGCCGGCATAGAGATCACATATACGGGGGAGAGAAGAGATGGGAAGTGCTTCCCCAGCCCCAGAGGTCTCTGCTGGTGCCTGGCTGCAGGAACAGCACAGGGAGACAGACACGCAGAGAGAGAAAGAGTGGATTGTGTTTGTGAGCTCACAATACGCTTACTGATCCTTAGTTTACTGTGTGAACTGATATGTATTTCAATCAGTATTGATAGTTTGTATATGAATGTACAGAACCATCTTTTGTTGCATTTTTTTCTTTGTGACTTTCGCCTTTATTTTATATATTTTATGGAGGACAGTAGGCTGACAGGAAATGGGGAGAGAGATGGGGGGGAAGACATGCAGTGAGGGATTGGGAGTCGAACCCGCGGCACACTGCCAGACTGGATTACCAGCCAAGGTGCCTGGACCACTGAGCCATGGCCCAGGCCTTTTGTTGCATTTCTATGCTTGTTTGAAAACAAAAACAAACAAGTATATACACGGTATACACACGGTATACACGGTATATACATTATTTCAAATGGGATGCAGCTGATCAACTAGTGCGCCTGTGTGGCGAAAGCCGAACGGTAACCCAGTACCACTGTTATCTTTTCCCCGTATCTCTGCACGGAGGCATAGGCAGGCCAACGTTTCCATGGCTTTGAGTGTAGGTCTGGTCCAAAACGACAGAGACATGGTTAAAAAGGAAATGGATCCAGGCAGTGCGGCTGAGACTCTCCCAGTCCCCCTCTGGCACCCTCTGAAACATTCATGAACATGAGGAGAATCTGATCTGGTCCACTTCAAACTCAGAGCTGTACCTTCACTCTGAATGGGGCATTCACAGCACATGCATTGATAAGGCCACCTCTGGGAAGCATTGATTATGTACAGTATGTATGTATGTATGTATTGTATATATTGGACGATACAATCGTCTAACCTATTATATCGATTCGGTTAGGCTAAAATAAATAAGTTCCCCTAGAAACAACATTTTGACCAGTAGCCAAATAAATGATTCCTGGGCAAGTGAATAAACGTATCTCCAATTCAGGGGTGATCAGTTGACCTGGCAGGGAGTGGTGAGCGCGTGTGGCAGGTGAAACACAATTCTTAACACTTGAGCGAACAGGTAAACGGATAAAGGGAGTTTTGAGAAAAAATAGAGGCTTAAAAGCCTCCATCACTTCAAACAAGACATTGGTACCGCAAACACGGTGTGTCAGCATCTCCAAACACCAGCTTGAGAGAGAGATGACAAAATTGCTTTGACAGCCAGTTCACATGAAACATCTGCGATTAGTCCACCTTGGGGAGTTGCCATGCCGGACTTGGCCAGGAGGGTGAGGGGGTGTTTACTGGGTCTGTGTGCACGGCAGCAGAGTGCCCATGAGCGCACAGTGCTTTATTGATCAGAGTCAGACAGGGTGTCAGTCACCACAGTCCGGAGAAACAGCAGACCTGCAGACGTTATCTGTGTCGTGTGCGCTCTGTGTGTATTGATTGGGAACAACTTGACACTGGTAATTGTCATTAAATGGCAACATACAAAATGGTGAGCAGGCTCCAGCATAGGCGGTACTGGTCGAAGGTGGTATGGATTTGCAGGGACACTTCCCCCCCTTCCCACCCCATTCCGCTACCAGACAGATGCAGGACAGACTGTGGTGTCTGGTCTCGGGCCCTTTGTCTCACGTTGGGAGCTTTCTACTCGTGCTACACCGGCAGATCTGAAGAGCCTTTACCCCATGTTGATAGATGTGAAACATCCAGGTGACGGAGTACACATACATATTCGCCAAACACACTCAGACCCCACCCTCAGTCAGAGCCCCTCCCGTCAATTGTTTGCTACAGGGAGTAAAGCTTTTACAAATATTCTCGATTGTGAGAACAGCCACTCCATTAGCTTTTAGCTCACTTGGAGTATTTCTTCCTCCTTTGAAATTTTGTTCTACTCCTAACATCCACACCAGCAACTTTGCACTGAACAAATCCCACAGAACAAACACACGCATCACTCTGACAATGCTGACATCTGCATCTTTCAACCAGTGCTGGAGGAAAACTGTAATCCTGCACTCACTTGCTGCAGAATTCTTGAGGGTCAGAGAGCAAAGGCAGCAATCAGAATCTGGATGAAAAATATCCTTGTTTGAAATCAAATGCATCAGTCCAACTCAGAATGAACTGGGACCAGTGGGAGAGGCCCTAAACACGGCGCTTTTTCTTGACAAGCACAGGAGGGGCCCAGAGAGGGTTTTGGCAGACAGGAGGTTGCAGTGGCACTCTTTGAAGGCCCTCCGGGAGGCCCCGACTGGGTAGATACAGAACATTATGATCTCTAAAAGCCTATGTGGTCACCAAGGAAATATGGGAGAAAAACATGCAGGCTTCATATAGTTCTGAAACTGCTACATACGTTAATATTGTACAGTATACTAGCACATAAGATTCAGCATCAAGATATTCCTCACACACTCTTTCCACAAAATATTATTTTATTTGTAGGCTATAATTGAGTCCAGTTAATTAATAGGATATCAATCATTAAATCTAAGCTATATACATCTAAAATAAATCACAAATTCAAATCCATTTCTGACAAAGAAAGAATATGAAGACATTTGTTCTTCTTTATTTAAAATCTATGCTTCTTCTAATAAGAGTTTTAACTCATATTTTGGGTTCCTGTTTGACCACAGTGCAGCCTCCACACACCTTGAAGCACCAACTAAAGAGACGTGAATCCATGAGGGGATGGGGTTACACAATTGTTTTCTTGTAGTCCAGCAAATTAAATATAAATGGACATGCGATAGCGGTGACCTGAGATATGCCTGTGAGCGACAGACCGCTCCCTGCTTGCCTGAAGCAGAGCAGCCATGATTGGACAAGGTAAATGTATAATAAGCTATAAATGTTGTTAAGTCTGATTTATACTACATCGGAGGACAGTGTTGTGCACTGAAAATAGCCAATCAACATGTCCATTATGGATGCAGTGCGTTATGAGCTTGTAGATCTGCTATTTGCCAGTACAAGACACCACCATATGGGGAGCATAAATTTGCCATTATACACTACCTCTGTCAAATGACTATACTCAATATATGAATCAAGGATTCCATGGAAATGGAAACTTTAGTTGACCTGATACAGTACATAATTCAGGCAACATTAATTTAACCAGAGCACTCTAAGATACTATATAGCCTTAATTAGATTTCATAATTGGATGTCATTCAAACTGTGTGGTTGTTTTGTTTTTTATACCTATGCACATAATTAACATTTCAGTCAGATAACTCACTATTTTACATTGGTTTTCGGCTCTGCTACATTTTTCTCCCTGGTCGGCACAATTAAACACCATCATTAAACATTATAGAGCAGGGAGATAGATACCGGTATACAATAAAAAAAAACATGGGGAACAGAAATAACAGAGCCCACCGGTGGTGCTGGGGTGGCGGTGGGAGCAAACATCACATAACAACAACCAGGAACCATATGCAGAAGGAAGGCAGGAAGAATGCATGCAGTCTAGAGCCGAGTGGCCGAGATTTTGGGTATTGGAATTTGGCGAAATTAGGTGAGCTTAAATACCCCACCCAATTGGTCAGCTGACTGCCACTTCAGCGAATGACATGAAGGTCTTGCACACATTGAATACACCCACATAGTAATGCAGCATATATTAACCACTTGAGTATATGTATGTATAGCATGAAACCCCTCGAGTATATCTGACTGAACTAACTCCGCAAGCTACGTATCATGTCTTGTATATAAGTGCCTTTTTTAAATATGCAAACTTTGGTTCAGCCTAAAACAAGTCAAAAAGCAGTTCTTTCAAAAATAAGTCAAAAGGCAGTTTAGTTTGACACACACACGCACGCACTCGCGCGCACACACACACACACACACACACACACAGACACACAAACAAAATTCCACACTACTGCTCTTACAAGACAGACACAACAATTGGCAAGTAACTTAAGTAATATACTACTTTCAGTAATATTATTACTTTTTTCCAGTAATATGTAACTTAACTAGTTACTTTCACATTTTGAGTAATAATATTACATTTACTTTTTTTCAAAAGTAATATTATTACTATTTTCACGAGCCTTGGTGGAACTGTGGGTTTGAGTGTTTATTTATAATGGTAGACTGGGTTGAAGTCAAGTTGCTTTGCAGACTGCTGATCCGCTCTAGATCTAGACTCTAGAGCGGATACGGAAACGATGCACACTCGTCGGTACGTATGTGTGAAGTATCGGATGCAGAAGGGCGGGCCTTAAACCGTCCGGAACACGGAACAACAACCTAAACTAGTGTGTGTAACTCGTTAGACTGCACTGTTAGAGAGAAGAGATGTAAATAAACTAACAATGGAGGAGGTGGAGGAGACAGAAACACCGGCACAACAAAGCGTTATAACGTTCAATACTTAGTATTCGCATTATTTTTAGTATGTCCGTGATCAAGACGAGATGAACATTATTGTCCGCTGCAAGTTGTGCATACGGAAGAAGCTATATTCCATGTCGAAATCTACTTCTAATCTATGTGTACAAATGGATCCATCATCATGAGTTAAATAAACACTGCAGAATAGGGGAGGGGGGACTGCTAATGTTGAAAATGCAAAGTAAGACTTTTGGGGACAAAATATGCAATTACTGGGGGCGATAGAAAAAAGTAATAAGTAAAGTAATAAGTAACTAGTTACTTTTCTCAGGGAGTAGTGTAAGAACAAGTAGTGTAACTTTATTACTTTTTTTTAAAGTAATAAGTAATAAGTAGTATATTAGTGTTAAAGTAATATTTTGCCAACACTGGTTATAGGCTTCATTCCTTGTAAGAGCAGCTCTCGCTTTACATCAAATGTTTATTAAAATGTATTAACTCATGTTGTCTGCCTGTTTGATCATATACAGGCAGACTAACCATGGAGTCACTCTCAGACTAGGCTATATCATCATGAAAACAGTGCCCTCCTGAGTTGGACACTGATCACTGCAAAACACTGAACATAACAGTTTTATAGATGTAACACACATTTTTCACTCCATCCGTCCGTCCGTCCGTCCGTCCGTCCGTCCGTCCGTCCGTCCGTCTGTGAACATGTAGCTAATCTTTGGCACAGTTGGCTTGATCGCAGCCAAACGCTGCACACACACTCCCTGGATGCCAAAAGCCTGGGGAAACTCATTAGAAAATCTGGCATAGTATTCCGGGTTATGGAGGGTTATGGAGTGAGAAATTATTTTTTATTGGCCTAAAATATTGTCTATATATACATTTATGAATCCACTTGCTGACCTGCTGTCAGAATTGAGCATTTGTTTTTATAGGGGATTATATGTGACCAGGGACAGATCAACCCAGTATCGCCCAGTCCAGTTTCCCTGAAGGACCCCTGGACCGCGGCCCCAATGGCTAATTTGGCCCTGTATGTGACCCTACCATTAACATCCTATATAAGGCAAAAATGTCAAACTTTCCTTATGCTTTAAGTAGCATGAGATGTCACATCAGATAGGTGAACCAATAGGATCCACCCGCCCCCATAGATATTTAAAAAATAGATGCATTGGTCGCTGCAGTTCATTGGAGCGACCTGTCTGCAACAAGAGGAGGAAGTAAAGTGTCTTTTCCGGGATCTTCCGTTCCGTTTCAATGGAAAAGAAGGAGTCGCGCCTCTGATTGGCCTACCGAACATCCCCTTCCGTTCTTCCGCTTTGCTTCCGCTATGCTTCGCAAGGAATCTCGGAAAAGCTTGCCAATAGAATAGAGCGTCGCAGTCCCGCCCCCTTTCAGAGCGACGAGTGGCCCAGGAAATAATTCCCCATGCATAGACTTTTCAAAAAGTATTTATTTAAAGACGTTTACACCGCAGACAAAGCCAACTCGGCTCGTGACAAATCATGACAATAAACACAATGTTTTGGGCCAATCAAATAATTAGTAGGCTACTATCTAAACAAAACAAAAAGTGTTGTATACCCTGCCATTTTTCTTCTTCTTTCTAATTATTTGAACTGCCCAAAACATTGTGTTTATTATCATGATTTGTCACGAGGCGAGTTGGCTTTGTCCGCGGTATAAATGTCTTTAAATAAATACTTTTTGAAAAGCCTATGGGGAAAATGAATGGGGAATTATTTCCTGGAAAGGGGGCGGGACTTGCGACGCTCTATATCGTCACAATGTGTCGCGATGTGACACATTGTGAGCTTGTAGACACCTATGGTGTCACCTCGAGAGCATCCCCTGCAGCCCTGTCTCCAGTCCAGAGTCTGCAGTGTCCTATTGCAGCCCCGTATTTATAGTACCCCTATGTGAGCATTGGCTCAGGGGTATAGAAAATTAAGGCCCGGCCCGACCTGGGCCCTCATCAAACCCTGTACACTCAAGAGAATGTCCCCGCTACCACCCTTAATATCTCCATATACTGTATGGAGCTGACCTGTTCTGACATTCCATATGTTGATCTGACCTCATCAAACCCTGTACACTCAAGACATGCTCCTTATATGGCCAGTACATAATTCATTCCATGTTGATCTGATGCCAAAGCGCCACCGCTCGCCCAGCAGTCTGCCGTCAACGAGGCAGATGCGTGCATGCGACCTCGCTTCTCGCCCTCTGGCGTCTTACTGGTATTAGTCTAAATATCACACAAATCGGTACAGATAATCTTTAGATGTGATCAAGATGGATCTGTTTTTTTAATATTCTATGCTACTGTAAGACATTGTCTATTGGCAACTGCTACTTCTATGATGATCACTCAATACCAAACAATGCACACCCACAACAAACATTCCTGACCTGCTGGAGACCTGTGCTCCAAGAAGCACTTTTTCGAGTTTGTCCTGCCATGTCCATCATACAATGTAGATAGATTTTGATCTACAACTATAAATATTTGAATGCTTTCCATGGTGGTCAACAATAAAAGCATTTACAATACCATTCTAAGAGAGCTTTTATGAATTGTTACAATCCCAATGGTTTGTTTTTCTGTTTAAAAACAACACACTTTTTTTTCACTGCCTATTTTGTGACCATACACACAATGCTAGAATAACAAATTTGAACGGCTGTGTCAGGGTTACAGAAGGCTATATGATGCTGTGAAATTATTCATGGCAAATAAATAACCTTAATAACTATGAATTTAATATAATATTATTTTTGGTCCTAATTTGGTCCCAACAACAAAAATGTGGAACCCCAGTCTCATACCCTTTGATAATCAGTTACTTACGGATAATAACATTAAAGTTTTTAAATTTATGAACTCTTCATGATGATTTGGCCTGTGATCTGTAGCCTGCGAATCCTACATTGGTACTTCATAATTGAAAATGGGGCATAAACAATACAAGCATTGATCCCATATGACATATACCTTCATGAACTCTACACCCAGGTCCCGCTGTCAAAACTCAAACTCATCACCCAGCAATTAAAAAAAAGAAACAAAAGAAAACACATCAGGGACAAACATATTGTGAGCGCCAGTCTGTGTATCTGTATTTGCTTTGTGGCTTTTTTGTTTAAGGCTTTCATCGCGCTGTAATAAAGAGAACAAACCTAACCAGCAGATGCTGGCTAAATCCTACCGTTCAAACACTCTCCTCATCCCATTCATCTCAAATCAGGGCTTGAGCTGGTCCTTTACCCAGGCTGTCTAGCTGGGGCAGGAAGTCAGTGATTGTACTTTATTATATTACACGCACGCACGCACGCACGCACGCACGCACGCACGCACGCACGCACACACGCACACACACACACACACACACACACACACACACACACACACACACACACACACACACACACACACACACACACACACACCAAGTTCATTGGGGAGAAAGGATGGAGCGTCCCTTTGAAGTCTTTTGTCATTACATAGATGACTAATGTAGTGACATTGGGCAATCATGGACGGGCATTCCTAATCCCTACATTTTGTGCGTGTGTGTGTTTGACATGCTTCTCCATTTGATTATTAAGACAGGGATGCTCAGCTGGCATGGTGACTGTATGATGTACTGTAGGCCTATGGATCGAACAATCTGTTTACATGTAAAGTGAGTCCATTATAACAACCTTTATAATAGCAGTGATCTACCACAGGATCCTTTGGGAGAAGAGAACCTTATTTTCCCCAATTTACTAGAAGATAAAATTATATGTAGGCCACAGTAGAATTTTCCATTTTTGAGTTGGTTCCTCCACTGCAATATATCCAGAGAGACATTAAAGACAGTTAAAAAACTCACACCCGAGTGAAGTGAGGGGCACTCTTATCATCATACGTCATCATGACGTAAAATAGACACTATGCCGATTTGCTCAGAAAAGCAAGACGTAAAATTGTCCATTCATTGTCAATGGGAATTTGACAATTTGTGTAGGACAAAAATACCGATTTGCTCAGACACATATGACTTAATTCTCCCATTCATTGTCAATGGGAATTTAATGTTTGTGTAAGACGACAATCTACACTAATAGCTGAATAAAGTGCCCCTCAAAAACAGGTATACATAAACATTTTAAGCTTTTTAAATTACCTCTTGTGTAATGGATATCTACTTTGGGGGTTAATCCAATGTATGTTTCTACTGTATTTTGGGTGTGGGTATTGAGCTAGAACACTCCAGACAGTTCTACATGACCCATAGAAGTGCCCTGGTTTAATCCTATTACGCCTCAAGCACAAAGGGAGATAAGAGGTTTATGGTGAGCACACTTCTCCCTGGGGACTTTACAATATCTTTATACATTTGGCAGGTTACTGGCTGGCACGGGGGCTGTTTTATTTCTTTGTGTGTATTTAGGTCTTGGGACTGAAATTCTGCTGAAATTGACCACACACTTAACACTTCTTATAGAAAGAACCAGAGGAGACTAATGATGTCTCTGCATCAAGTGAATGATGTCATTCTGAGATGGGTAAGTCATCACGTTAACAGACCTCGTTCACGTGGCTTTAATCAGTGTACAATAAAGATGCTAAATTACTGGTAACTATATTTAAAACCAAAAGATAAATCTGAAGTTTGTGACAAGTTTAAAATGACGAGCAATTTGTCAAATGTAACATTAGAAACCAGGTAACTAGCATTTTACCTTTCATATCTGTATTTATTATGACAGTATTATGATACTATAATGGCATTATAACAGCTTATGTCTATCACTTATAATGCCTTATATAACCAAACCTGAAAGTTAATTGTTAATGTACTGTAATGTTATACACTGACTGCAAGTTTAACTGTCTTATGTTTGTCTCTACATTTACAAGGAAATTATTTTGGAACACATTTATGCTATAATATTTTGTAACTAAACTGATTATGAGATGTTACGACTTTGATTTGGTATATTAGCATGAAATCAATGGGACATTTTAAAGCCTGTTGTATTTTCAACAAAACATCATGCTAAATTACTGCTCATAACAATTCTACACAGTAAAATCACCAGTGTTAAATGAATTCTTTGAGTTAAATTAACACTCATATTGTGTATCCTGTTTCTTTTACTTAGAGTGATAATCCAGAGGGGGGTTTGAAGCCAGAGGACGAAAAGCTATTCCATAATTTCATAACAACCTGTCTAGCTCATGACGGCAGTGCACAACTACTAGAAATCATTCAGGATGAGAAAAACCAGGTAATGCTATACAGTAGCAAGGCCTACATCACAATGGCAAAAACACAGTTATAGTCTGGTCTGGTCACACTGTATGGATGATGTGGAGACATATTAGTGTCCCAGAAGTAAGAACTCCAGCTGCATTGCAAGTCTCCTCAGTGAAAACAACACAACCACTTAACCCCTACACAAATACTTCATTGCCCTGGTTGCTTTTGTGCACTCTCAGTGCTTACAGGGTACCACAATCTTTGCCCGGAGTGCTTTTGTGCCCTGCTTTCAGGGCACTACATCTTTTTTCTGGAAAAGGTCGATCTACAGATCTGCTCTCTATCTGCGGTTTTCCCCCGAATGTTCACCTATGTTTGCAGAATATTTGCTTATTATGACATGCCCACATTGCCCAGAATATGAACATGTATGTGGTTAAGAGATACTGCTGCGAACAGCAGTAACTCACCTCCCTATCAGAATATGCAGTACGTGTCACCACTCACGCCCTGAAGGTGTAGGAGCAAAGGCAGTAGATATGCAGTCAGATTTCTCGCTCCACTGACAACCGTATTCGATATGCCAACTCCTCTAAGTGCCCTTAGTTGTCCCAACGCCCTATACTTCCCACTCTGAAGCTCATGTACTTTCAGAAGGCACGTGAGCCTTTTACTTGTGTTGTCTCTAGTCTCCATATACTAAAGAAACCAACTACCCAAAGAGAAATATGTGACCTTCAGTTTTTGCATCTGCTACATGCATAGGGGGTGTCTTGTTTAATGTTCAGGCACATGACAATAATTCAGAACATCCATAATGCTTTGAGCCAGACATGTCGGAGAACATTAATAATTTAAAATGTAATCTAATTTCTCTTCTACTCAGGAATTTGTTAAGTCTATGGGCTGTGCTCTCTTGCCAACCCTCACAAATGAAGTGATTAGAAATGAGAAGAGTTCTTGTCACTGTGAGGCTGCCATTACACACCTGGCCAAGGTATGTACAGCAAAATACTCTCGATTTATTATTATTATTATTATTATTATCATAATGATAGGATATGACACATTGCCAACAATACATGTTAACTGAAGCCTGACTTGTACAACGGTGTCACATCACGTGTAGACGATAGCAGATCTACAAGCTCACAATGGGTTATGGGTCACTGCAATGTGTGACACAGTTGTACATTGAAGTATAAATCACCGTAGGCATTATAGATTTGATTAATGTCGATCCTGTTGTCCAGACTTGCTGCCCAAAAGAGCTCCAGTGTGTTTTCCTTCAACTAGTGGAGGACATTACTCCAGCTGTCATTGCTGATACCATCATAGCCCTGGCTCCACATATGCAAACAGGTACCACACCACAACCACCACCACAACTCCTATTTATGACATAATGACCAGCATGAATTCTCACTCACTTAAATACATTAAACCCCTTTATTCCCCACTATCAACAGAAATGTCCATGTAATGATTGCTGATTGCTATTTGCCTCCCCCTGCTGGGAAGTGACAGAATTTAATTTGATGACATGTCCCTGTGTCTCCAAAAGTGGTACATCGGATGGGCAAGGAGAAGGCAGCCTCTTTGGGCCTGGCTCTTTCAGCACTGCAGAAGCAGGTGTCCCGGCTACCGGTACCTTACACCAGGGAGCAGGAGATAGATGACGTGCACGGTCTGTGTCGCTGCTGCGCTATCTTAGCTGCGTTTATAGAGCCCTTTGTGGAGGAACTGAAGAGGAAAACAGCAAACAGTGCCATCACTGCTGCCGACCATGACCTGAAGACAGAACTTCTTAAGTTGTATGTTTCACAGAAAAAAAAGAAATAAAATTGGTCACATGTTGAGCTTGTAGTAGAGAGATCAGCTAGTTCAACTATTTGTTTTATGTCAAAGTTTATAGGGCTTATGTGGTTTTCTTTCTTTCTTTTCCTACAGCTGCATGAAAAGCTTGAGGCGGCCACTACTTCGGGCTGAACTAGAACCAGGGATAAAATCACCCTTATGGATCTTTGCAACAGTAATACTGGTAAGACAAAGCTCTTTCTTACATTGCATCTATGTAAAGGCAGCCATAAAGACAACGATTCACTATACATTTCCTGATCCTAGGTCACACTGCCAGTCATCGAGGGACCTCTACCAAATATCCTGTTTTACAACCCTATGAAGAAAAGCATTCTGGTGGAAAATTACCAGAGTCAGGAAGCAAAAGAATCAAGGGCCTGTTTGGCTTACTTACTCTTTGTCGAACTCATCACCATAGAGAGTTTTCCTGCAGTGTTCAGGTAAAAAGCAACTAAAATGCAGATAATAAACGTTCACAAAATGTAAAACATTTTATCACGCAATGATCTAACTGCAAGGATTTCATACTGTTTTTTGCTGTTCCAGTCCTGTGTTTGTTCTTCAGTGCAACATGGAATACATAAATCTCTTACTCGGCAGGTAAGTCATACAAACACACTAGCAACTGAGCATGGTGCACGTCAAAAATAAAGGAGAAAAAAAAGCTTGACCACAAACATTAATAATTATCTTTTTGTCAATCAGAAAGGACGAATCACACGCACAAAAAGGCATGGTAAGAGACAAATTACACTCTATAATAATAAAAAGCTCCTTTAAAATGCTGCTTGAACCTGCAGCTGAATTCTCCTCAAATGGTTAAATAATTGTGTGTTTAATAAATTGTATTTAGGCACTGTATGCCAAAACATTAGAGGGCGTGCAAGACAACAGCCTTCCAGTGGATCTACTGGAACTACAGACCTTCTACAGTGTCTCACAGGTGAGCCTGAGCAATGTCATGATAGTGTTCCCATTCTTATAGTCTCAATTTCTATATCTATAGAAATAACACATGGTGGGGTATGACCTAAAAAACACACTGTGGAAATATAATGTGTGCATACAGCAGTTGTGTCATCATGCGCGTATACAGTATAAGGAATGCTGTGTAAATGTTGTCAACCTGTTTGTATTCAACTTAATGCCATTTTAAAGAGCGTAGTCAAATGCAGAGAATTTCAATTGCTGACAAATATAGTCAGACTTGTGTTCAACTCTACTCGACAGCATTTGCGCCACATTCTCACTGACTGTCCATTGCAACATTTGGTGAGTATATCATCTATTTATTAATGATAACTTATTTTGCAATAGACATACTGTTGGTTTTACCTGAGTGCTGCTTTCCCAGAGAGAAAAAGGACTACAAGTTATTCAACTCAACATAAATAAATTGGACGTTGAGGCAAAGCACAAGTTCTTCAGGTAAAAACATGAATAAATCTAACGTAATGTCAACTACTAGAATATATCCATCTGTAGTTAGTTCCAAATGGTTGATTTTCTTTTGCAGGTGCATGTTAAAATCCACCAACCATGCAGGGTTAGAGGGTTATATAATAAAGAACATCAAGAATCAAATTGAACTTTCCATGAAGGTAAGATAAAAAGTCACATTATATATTTATTTACACTGGAGAAGTCCTATCTGGATAATATTATGCCTGTATGGGCAATTAGGCTATAACTAGTCTCTCAAGACAGACTGTTGACTCAGGGAAAAGAGGGCGCTGTTTGTCCTGTATTTTTTGACGATTGGTTCTCAGATTGGGCTATAACAAGCCCGACGCCTAATTAAGTTGCAGAATAACTGAGTCAACTGCTTGCAGATCCCTGGAGCAGTATTACGTAAAGATAACAGCACCGTAAAGAAAAGTGTTGCTGTCCCAGGGAACCTCTTCTCCAATTTGGAGGTCCATCAACTAAAGACTGTACATTCTTTTGTAGCCAGGCCATGGCAATGACTGGTTTCTAGGAGCGGAGTTCCTCCCTCTGTTGGGTCTGGTCCTGTGTCTGCCACAAGGTGCCGAGACAGACCTGTTACACGGTATGGACAGGTGAGAAACATTGCTGTTGTCCTTTTAAGCACAGAACTGGTCACTAGTTTCTGTATCAGCCCTACTTTATTTGAAAGCATGTCTATTGTCATAACTAAGGTATTGCCATGACAAGGCAGATGGATGTCAGTACAGATCCACTTTGCAATGAAGCTCACATTTCAGGAACCGTGGAGCTAATTTCTCAGAGGCTCAGGTGTCACTGACAGACGTGACAGATTCAAATTTAGACCAAGTAAATGTAAAGGCGGCTTCATTAACTCTTAATATTATAATATTAAACAATACCCCTGTCTCTCTACCCAGGATAATGGAGTGTCTCAATCTGCTACGCTATCTCTTAATCAGAGACAAAGAATGGAAGAGAAATGTGAGTCATTGTGATTCACCACATAGATATTGTCATCTGTCATTTGATGCAGATAATCCAGCATGCTGACAGTTTATTCCTCCTGCTTTCAGACAGGTGTCTGGACCATAGAGTATAAGGTCTGGACAGAGCTGTGCAGGATCAAAGATGAATACATAAAAATGCTGCGCGTTTGTCTCAGCCTCTCCAGAGCCTACTACGGAGCTGAATTAAATGCACTACGGGAGGATCAAAAGCTGAAAGCTAGGGGTAGGCATTATTCACTAATCCACATGAAAAAACAATCAAGATAACCTAACACAGATTGATATTGGGCGGCCATAGTTGAATGGTTAGTGAGCCCGCCTGGGGAGCCAGAGCCCCTGGTTGTCCCAGGTACAATTCCGGGCCAAGCTAGCTAGAAATGTGTCGATGTGTGTCCCTGAGCAAGAGTGTTAACCCCTAATTGCTCCACAAGCGCTCACTGCTCCTAGTAGGATGGGTAAATGCAGAGGAAATGTTTCACGTACAGTATGTACAAAAGCAGTGACAAAAAACATCTCAAGGAGTGGGGATTAAATTGTTATTATTATCAGTGCTACAATGACAGCAGTGGTTCTCAATGTGGGGTTGGTAGACCACCAGGGGTCCTTGGGGGGTTTCCAGGGGGTCCCTAGCTAAAGGATTAATAGTTAGAAACCAAATGGACCCTTTCAGAATGAAATTAACAGTGAAGCTTGGGTTCCAGAGATACAATCTGTATCAAATGGCAGTTTGTGATCTAACTCAAATGCATATTAAACTGGGGATCCTTGAAAGTAAAAAGGTTGAGAATCACAGAGCGAACATTAATAATCTGTACTGTTCATATTATTCTCTTCTAGAAGCCAGGGTTGCAGCTAGATCTACCAAAGGCATAACTATAAGACATGAGATGGTGTCTGATATGTCCCCAGAAGTCCAGCACCAGGTACTCTAACTGCTCTTATCAGCTGCCAATTATCTGTTTTTCAGTACTGCATTAAGACAAGAAAGCTTAAAGATCTCCCATACTTTTTAGGTACTGCAGAGTGCTATGGTCACATTTGACCTGATGGAGAGCCTTATCGTTCGCATTGAAGAGATAACCGAGGAGCACATGAAGAGCATAAAATAAGTACAAGTAGTTGGAATTAAAGTCGAGCAGGTCAACACCATCTGCTGCTTTTCCAACTTGCTCTCTGTATTATGACTGTGATTTCCATCCTTTGATAGCAACACTGGCTAAAGTGACAAAGCAACACTGACAAAGTTCTAGAGTAGTGTACCCTGGATGCTGCTATACAAACTGAACCACAGAGATTTAGTACTGGATATAATAATACACACTGTTCACTGTACTGTACTCACTGGTCAAGGGACATTTCTGAAAGCAATATCGAGCGATACATAGTATGGTACATTATAGCTTGTGTGGTTTTATTTTTTATGAACTTCATGCAATAAATAAGATAGTAAAATGGCCTATAAGTCACCCGTATAGTCACTCACTGATATCACAAAAGTGAAGCTTCTTTTTTTATTGATTTCTATGTTGTAGCTAAATAAAGACCAAGCACATATGAAGTATGCATGTTTCTATCCAAAACATCTCACAGGCAATATAACAATCTCTTCTTATTGTCCGTACAGTAGTAGACCAGAATCGTAGTCTATGTAGAATTCTCAAGGATACTCCGATTTCTTACGTGTAACAAGTTCAACAGAATATAGTGAACAGTCTTAAGACTTGGTCTTAAGACTTGACTACCTGCTCAGCCAAGCTTTATGTCTCTCAGCATCTCCCATACAGGACTGCTCTCAATGATGTGGGCCCGTGCCAGAGACATCCGATCCCGGATGCTGTCCACATGGGGTTTACTGGTAGCCTGGGAACATATGTGACATTAATATCATAGAGACATAGGGGGTAGGAATAATAGCCTATCAATTCTGTATTCCACATTCTACAGTCTTTATCCGTACCTTAGCAATTGTCAACATGCCTTTGACAATCTCTGCATTGTTTCGCACAGGTAGGATCCTTAGACTGGTGCCAAAAAATCTGAAATACACCAAGTCAGCTCGTTTCACAAATGACAGAAACATGACTGAAACCCATTGAATTCAATGGAAAACCTTATTTTATCCACTTATTCAACTTGTTTTTCAAGATCCATCACAGTTGTCTGAATTATTAATAGCAAAAAACACAGAATAGAGACCAAATATCTACTCTGTTTTTATTTCTGAATTTACTTCTATTTTGTAAAAAAACTAAAAATTAATAAACAGAACATAAAAAAAAAAAAGAGACCAAATATCTAGGTCATTTCATAACAAATGACCTATCTGATGACAGAGATATTTCTAGACAGCGACGTAAACGGTATGCTCAAGCCAAAACGCTCGGTCCCAGTTAAATTCTCACTTTTTAAAGCCTATTGTACTCCGCTGTACACTGCCCGCTTGTGGCAACACTACAAAAAGGGCAGCCTGCAAAAAATGACAGTGGCCTATAACGACTGCATGAGACTGCTGCCCAAAGCCCCAAGATGCTGTAGTGCCAGTCAGTCACATGTTTGTGGAAATAAATGTACCCACTTGCCCTGCTGTGTTACGAAACCTGATGTATAGATTTATGCAAGTATGCAAGTTAACAGAATCTGTGAACAGTATCATTGTAGGATTTACTAATCCTGCTAAGAGCTCTGTTAGGCTGTCATCTAAGGCTAAACTATGGAGCTACTGGGCTGTATGTAGTAGATAAGGCTGAAGCCTACTTATGTTCCCTTTGTTTGTTTATGCTTTGTTTATTTATTTATATATTTATTTTGTTTACTTTTGTGTTTTTATGTTTTATGCGTTCTGCCCTATGGACCCCCTGTGAGTGTCTTGAATAAAGTTTGAATTGAGTCATGAATCTACCTGTGCTGAATCATTGACAATATGTTCATTTCACTTTTCCCATGAAAGGGGGCCTGTAGAAGTAGGAAGCAGTTGCGGTGGACTTTCACAAACGTATTGATCTTCTCAAACAGTCCTGACTCTTCCACATTCTCTGGGAGTTCTTGTAGGTGAACAAGCAAAAATGCTGTACCTGTGAGGAAAGTGTATAATGCTATGATGGTCTATTAACATGTATTACCCATCTCAGTCAAAGGCCATGGCTGTGGTGTCTTTAAAATATAGGTTTATAGGCTACTTCTGACCATGAGTTTAATTGTATAATGTGAACTGTTTACCTGATAATGGGAAAACAAAGGCCCCAGGCTCCACACTGTCTGAAAATCGAATCCTATGTTGCTGCACACTCAGCATTCTTGACACACCATGATTCTGTTAGATCACATAAGGATAATTTCAGCTTCATTCACATTTGTAGAGAAGCTATGAGCAATTAACATAATTAAAGAACCACTTCACCCATTTCCAAACTATCTTCATAATTGGTCCTTTGATCCTGAACATTTGGTACCATTTCTTTCTAACCAGTCTGTAGGGCTGTGGACTTCAGAAACCTGCCTAGCTACTGTACCAGTGACATAGTCTTTTTTTCCCTCCAAATTTAAATGATTTATTTAGATTTTTTCTTTCCAGGAATAGAAAGCCTGCAGTTTCTAGCTTGCCTCGAATCCTCCAATGTCACTGGTAGGCGGGTTTATGAACTGTCCACAGCCCTCCTCTTATACACAGAGTAGACACAAATGGTACCATATTATCATCAGCATTAGTGAGGACCAATTGTATTAAGATAGGTTGAAAATGGGTGACGTCGTCACTCGTCACCCATTTTCAACATCAGTCACATCAGGTTGTTCAACATCAGTTCAACATCAGTCACATATCAGGTTGATTTACATAAATGTGACGATTGTTCCTATTTTTGTTTACATTTTGGCCTTATTCAATAAACATTTACAGAATGTCCCTTTGTCAACATTCAGCTAAGAAAAACATCACTGAATTGTTAAAAGTCCTTTAGCTAAATATATAAGCTAATTATATTTGGCTTTAGCTTGCCTGCCTGACTGCTGTCTGCTGCAGACGTCTCCCTCTCCCCCAATTTTGAGTAGTAGGCCTATAGTAGTAGTAGTTGTAGTAGGCTATCAAAACTCAGCTGAATGTAATAACTTACATTACATTATGTGTTTCTCATTGTGGTGACTGTGCCAGCACTGCCAGCCATAGAGTTATATATCCTCTAAGCTGCCAGCCAGTGAGCCAGGCATGGACTGTACCAACCAGACACGGTCGCACGCCCACGTTTTGTGTACTCCAGTTACCTGAAGTGGTGTGCTGACTATAATGGTGGTTTTCCATTGAACGGGGTTGTCACTGCCGGTAGACATCACTGACCATGCAGGTGGGCTGCCTGTGCCTGGAATGGATGAGAGAGCACTGAGCAGCCGGTGTGTGAGGTCCGATGTGACTGGTGACTCGTGAGTACAATATCTGCTCGTCTCGGGCGTCTATGGTCTCGGGTCGAGTCCTCCTGCGCCTGAGACTGGCGTGACGTCACACAATATTAAAATATATTACACCAAACAGTATGTATACACATGCATTCTACTCCCTTGAGTTCCTTTTGGTATTTCTCATGGCACTTTAATTTATGCCAGAAAACACTGACTTTAATATTCATGGACCAATCATGGTTCATTCATGTTTTGTTTTTTTTTTGCCAAATTGACCAGCGGGCAGCGGTAGAGAGGGAAAAGGAATGCATTCAACCATTTGGCCCTCAGTTTGATATGTTATGCATCACTCCTATTAGATACAAATTCATTTTATTTTATTTATCACTGGGACCCATCCATAGGGGGGACCCCTCCCCTGGAACCCCCTAAAGGACCAGAATCAGAAGTTAACCAGTGTTGTTAACTCAGTCCAGTGTGCGGGAGCTTTTTCTTTGATATTATAGATCATTTTGTATCCTCATTTGGTACGGCAAAATATGAAGACAAACTTTTTTCATTGCAAAATTGTGATATTTATTGTATTTTCAATGTTTATGATAGTTAACTGTTATGTGATCCTCCATTGGTCAATGTGCTGCCTGCAGCGGAAGTAGAAATGAATGGTTAGTTCGGGTGATCCTGGAAAACATTTTCTTTTAAAGCCTCCATGGAGTCCATGCACCGTCCCGGGAGGAAGACCGACAAACTGTCAACTCTTTTACTTCACTTTGAGCCGTGGGACAATTTCCTGTGGTTATTACACTGCGCTTCTTATTTTTTTTATTTGAGCAGTAGCCTATAGTAGCCTGTTTGACTAATTCGGGGTTGTTATTACTCCATGGTCGAATTATACAAACTTTTTAACCTCGCTTCCGAATCAACATTTTCCGTTCCTGGTCTGTCCTGACACAGTGACTATCCAAGCTAACCAGAACGCATCGTAGATGTGTGTGCTTGCTTTTTGTCAACCGTGTTGTGGTGGACTGGTGGTGGTGTAAGCAGTAATGAGCGACCAGGACCGAGAGACCGACGTCGTGGCAACTAGCGTTGGATCACTTTCAGCTGTGTTTATACGGAGCGCTTCGTTTTTTTGTATTGATTAAACTATTTGTTCATATCATCAGAGAATGTTGTAGAATTAACGCCTGGTGACGCCGAGAGAGGCCGTCCGCCGTTCATACATTCACGCTACATTGGGGGTTGCGTTTAGAAAACTGTTTGGTTTCGACTTTTGTTTGATTTAGTTGTTGCTTTTGTGATGTTACCTTTAACATCACTGACATCTTAAAACATTCTATCTGTTGTACGTACAATGAGGAAAGAACGGTTTTGGCAGATACAGTGATTATTATTATTCTATTACCCTTTGGATAATTTTAACATTTTACTGTAAGGTTTTGCGGGCAACAACGCAGAGCAGATCACGTGGTGTGTACTGACCAATCAGCTACAGAGACTTACAGAGGGCTATAAATATGAGGCGGTTGCCGTAGATACGTCCGCCATGGAAATACCAGACTGTTTAATGTGGAAGCGGTAATAATACTTTGTTGCTAGCATCACTTATGTTTATGTAAAGAATCTAAAGATACGCTTGATACGTTGTCTATACAATGCGCCGAAGTAAAACATTTACACTTAACTAAGGTACGTTAACTGCAATAAGAGCTCTGCATCATCGACGACAGCTAGCCTGGCTACTAGATCATTGCTAACTGCGACGTACACTGGATGCATCGTTGAAAGAGAGGAATAACAACCTGCATTGGCAACAAACGTCTCAGTTCGGCAATTAAAACAATCTTGTGCCAGAGACGGAAAGGTAAATGTTAAGACTGGTCGTCTGGAGACTGTTTATAATGTTTGTTTATGCCACGTTAGCCGCTTAGCAGGCTAGCAAACATTAGCAACTCTGTTGGCCACCACGCACGCCAGTTGACGTCACATTATTGTTTTATTAAACATAAATGGCATGTATTGCGTACATTATGGTTGTGAGTGCTATTATTTAAATGATATTAAAACTACAACACGTAGTTCACGTGACAAAAATGCGGAAGTTTTATCTTCCTTCCTTCCTTTCCTGTGTTGTGTGGGCGTGGGAACATGCGTCACGCTTCTAACTGTAAACACGGACCACGCTGCAATTTACACGTTTAGCCATGCATGGAGCAAACGGCACACGACGGGCGTCTGTCACGGATCAATTATGACAGTCGTGCTTCACAGCTAACTACCAACTACACGTTATTCAAGAAGACTATTTCCACAATCATTTGATAATATTAAAAACAATGAATCAAGGAAGAGGGTGTTTATTTGTTGAATTATTATAATACACTGCCCAGAAACAGCAATTTCTGGGAGAAATTGATAAAAATGCCTTCCTGCAGTTGAGCAGTTTATAAAGATGCTCAGTCAGTATGTGTTATAGATTCTGGAATATGAGGGTTTGTGGTTGACTTCCGAAATCTGTCGCCTTGTGTGGGTGTGGGTATATATAATATATATGTATATTTGTATACATACACATACCTGTACTTGTCTATTTAGCAGCCGTTTAGTAATGCAGAACAAACTTGGAAGATCAGAATGGGAGTTACAACAATGCCCATGTGTTTGAACTAAAATAATCGGACTGTAATCGCATGTACTAAACTGCCCATATGATGCCACCTGACAAACGTAATGTCTGTGGTATTCTGTCTCTAAACATGATGGAAGTTGAGGCAAACTTAATGTGTTCTTGTTAAAATCATCATGAATATGAGGGCTTGTGTCTATAAACATTTGGATGATAAAATAATTGCAATGGACCAACCAATTCTGAAAGGGAAGCTGTCTACATTTTCATTTGACATGAACACGTGCATAGGAGAGGAACACGTTGAAAAAGTAGTCCCATACATTGTCTTCAATTACAAATGTACTAAAGTAATGTTTTGTTCAATTAACCTGATCTGCCTCATCTCCTCAATAATTTAACCAATCTCAATTGTGGGCACTTGAACGTGGAATTGTATGCGGCAATCACTGAATATTTGTACTAAGTAATAATAACCGAAAAGGATTAACTTTTTCCCCCCTCTACCTGTAAAAGCATCCACTACATAACATATCATGTTTTTCCCAGATCACTGTCACGCATTTAACCTTTTGTATGTTGCAGAAGCTTGATTGTATATATATATATATATATTATTTTTTTTAACTTTATTTTTTATATATACATTATATTTGTATTGAGATAAAATATAATGGGGAGCAAGATCAACATAAATTGTAAAGTAAATTATTTTGGGGTGTATCAGTATTTATGTGGGGACTGTGGACATAATTGGTAAGTGATAATGGTCAAGAATTGGCTAGTTAACATTTACTAGCTAGATCTGATGTATGTTTGTTTAGTAGCCGCAATTTGCAACTCTAGAAGTTTTTATAATGGGATGAATTTAGAGTTGCAATACCCTCCATTGACTCCCCATTCATCCAATTTGCGTTTGCGATCTGCTTGTATTAAACACACCAACATTGCGTTATAGATATCCTGGTTGATTATGCATAGTTTGTTTTGCAGGATGTCAACTAATAGGTTTTGGACACTAGTTGTCTCGATGGCATACGACATATTTTGTATTCAGTTTGAGACATAGTCTGATTGGTCTGTTTTAATCTGATCTGTTCTATGTTGACATACAGGCATCATTTTACATTAAAAAAGATTTTAAATGAGTAAGTAATCATGCTTGAAATTGTGTATTCATGCATTTAAAAAAAATCTGATTTCCATTGCATACTCAAGTCATTTGAGGAGCTTCTCCGAACATCCACCCACCCCATCTACACACATGATACTATACTAATTTGTGTTTATAGCACACCTCCTCATATCAGTGACCTGATATTATATCCCCTGAATTTTAACACAAGACATGAGTTGTTTGCATTTGCCTGAAGAGCATTTATCATTACATACTTAATGAAATACTTGGTTTTAAAATGTACCTTTTTCAGAAACGATTTATCAGCATACACATTAAATGTTTCTCAAAGCAATATTAAATATCTAACATTTATGGTATGTGTCGAGAAATGGGCCTTTAATTGTTGCTATACTGTGCATATTATCTTGGATCATTTTGGGGTCATTTTCATTTTAATTACAAATATTAACATTTCAATGTTAAGGTAAGTGAGGCAGTACAGTAGGTGGCAGCATTAACCATATATTTTGCATTAAAGATGCTTGTAGAACAAATCTGAAGTTATTAAGCATAAACTTTTCAATTCTTGTAGAGAAATTCAGCTTGTTTCACAGGTTCAAAAAAGAAAGACCCTATCATTCTATAGTTAAACCTTAACTGGAATTTCAGCAGATATTGTGACATAAAATTATCTGCTTGTTTTCTGCCGGTTTTCCCTGTATTGAAATGGGATTTAAACACTTGAACCTGGTTTGTATAACAGTAAGATCCATCTGCCAGTTTGTTCTGGCTAAAGATGCAATCATAGCATCGTTTGTTTCAGATGGTGGTCAGATACTCTGCTTGATAATTGCAGTGATTGAATTATGAGCATTCTACCTGCTGTGATCACTCGCATTACTGAAAGATAAAATGTTTGCCAAATATATGCATGGCAATATAATGTAAAATCGCAAATATATGCACTTACTGCTCCTAATTTCATATTTGGAAAGGTACAATGACAAAAATACACAAAGAATGAGGTATAAATTACATGGGATATACATGTAATTTACATGGGATATATATATATAATGTTTTTGTTTTTAAGAAATGGCTTCAAGCTCACAATATGACGTTTACTTTTATCTTAACCCTGAAAATACTCTCGCTCTTTCTTAGGAGATTGTGTAATGAGAGTTGAACTGCAGTAAAGAAGGAATTGAGTCTCCCACCACTGGCTTTGAACAACAATGTCTGCTGTCAAAGTGTCTCACATCTCCACTATGAGTGGAAACCCCCCTCCTCCAGAGGTCAGAAATCCCAAGAAGCCTGGTCGTGTAACAAATCAGCTTCAGTACCTGGAGAAGGTGGCGTTTAGGGCACTATGGAAGCACCAGTTTTCTTGGCCGTTTCGCACGCCTGTTGATGCAGTGGCGCTAAATATTCCAGTAAGTAGTTGAGGTGTGTGTGTGTGTGTATCTAAACCTAACCCTAAATGCCATCTTGTTAATTTATATTGAACCAAGATGGCATAATTCAGTATGTGCCAAATAATTCATAAACCTTTGTCACTATACTTTTTTTTTGGGTCAAAATTAATGGTACACAATGCAAAAACCAAATGTGTATTTTTTTCTTTCTCTTTTTTATTAAGGATTATTACACAATTACAAAACATCCTATGGACCTTGGAACTATTAAGAAACGTCTGGAGAACAATTATTACTGGAAGGCAGTTGAATGTCTACAGGACTTTGGTACCATGTTCACCAACTGCTATGTCTACAATCGGGTAAGGATGAGTTGATTCCCCTTGTGGTATGTTTACTGTACCAAATCAATGTAAATCGTAAACAGACTAAGGATGGTGGAATCTCATGGAGGGGGACCTCACTTTGCCTTGTTCTCCCCAGCCTGGAGATGACATAGTTTTAATGGCCCAAACCCTGGAGAAGCTTTTCTTACAGACTGTCAGCAAAATGCCCAAGGAGGAGTGTGACGTATTATCAGTCACAACAAAGACACCAGGGAAAGGGAGAAAGGAAATGACAGGTACAGTGTACACACGGGATTGACACTGCCAGGTACAGTACACTCACTGTACCACATCAGTGCTTTTGAGATGACTGGGTTAATAATGTTCATTCTTCCCTGAACAAGAGTTATCTCTATCTTTTTGGTAATTTGCAGATATTTGAAAATGATCACAATTCTTTCAACATCCCTCACAAATCATTATTTTAATTTGATGATATCCTCCAGGTGTCACTGCTGTACTTCTACACAGACTTTGTCATCAACACTCGGGTTGTCAATTATGGAAATCAGTATATTGAGTTTTTGACTACTGAATTTTGGAAAATCACTGGATGTGAGCCTCGTTTTTTGAATGATATCTGTTGTGGTTCTTGTGTACGTATTAATTATGTCCTCTGAACGTCTCCTGTGCAGGTGCAGCGAAGGTGAGACCTCACTCTCCCTTGTCAGAAGTTGTGTTCCAACAAACTGTAACCGTCATCCCTCCTGAAGCCCTTCACTCCCTCCCAACGGCACAGCTCCCTACACAGATCGACACAACAGTCAGTACTTGTTTTGAGGGTGATTTTCAACATGCAAAGTACGCAAGTCAGTCAGCAAGTCATATAATAACTTAGTAATTTTTGCCTTGTCTTTTATTCAGACTAAAAAGGGTGTTAAGAGGAAAGCAGACACCACAACTTCAACTGCCCCAGTAATCACTAGGGTAGAGCCACCCCCTTCTGAGGTGCAACCATCTTGTAAGATACTCTCCAGGCGGGGCAGTGGAAGGCCTATCAAACCACCCAAGAAACACCTGCCAGATTCCCCGCCTTCAGGACAGCAGGCTAAACTTTCAGAGCCGCTCAAGCACTGCCTCGATATCCTGAAAGAGATGTATGCAAAGAGGCATTATGCGCACGCATGGCCCTTCTATGTCCCTGTTGACGCACAGTCCTTGGGCCTGCAAGACTACCATGTTGTTATCAAACAGCCTATGGATCTAAGCACCATAAAGGTAAGAGGACATTATTTTATAATAACTTATAATAAACTTTATAATTATTTAATGTTTTATTTATTTTATTTTTTAAACACACATTAAACATAATTTTCTTATTTGACACAATTATTCACATCTTTTCCCCCGTACCCACAAATGGCAGCACAAACACTAAAACAAAATCTTCAAAGAAACAATCAACAGGATATGTCCATGAATAAAAAATAATAAAGAGAAAAATAATGTCAAATCTTTATACACACATTACATACAATTAAACAAACGTATACAAATGCACAATGTCCACATCACAGTTCTTACCCCAACCCAACATCTGACGATTCAACACACTATGGGCTCCATTTTTGTTCGAGCTTTCTAAATGCAGTATTTGGGGATTTAGCAGTGGGGAAGGGGTGTTCCCCCACTAAAGTTGGTATTTTGGTTACCTGTCTAAATCCCTAAAACACCTCCGTTACATTATGCATAGGTGTGGTTTGGGCGTTACAATAATTAAACTAATCGTGTAAACCAAAACGTACCACATATGCCATTGGCTTTAAGAGATCCCTTATCCGTTACCCGTTATGCCCAGTGCTATATTGCTTGATAGCCTTACAGTCGATAGCCCATGGAAGAGTGTTGCGTTGCAGCCTTGAAGTCTCACTTGTGCTGCAACAGAGCCAAGAACACTCGTCTTTTCATTGAGTCAACTTGCTCAAATCTTGCTCATCTTTTTAATTCCAAAGTACTATGTAAACTACGAAATTCGGGCTTTCATTTGGTATATACATCGTGCGTGTAGGCCGTCTCTATGAAACGGTAGTAAGCGAAAAGGAAAGTTTGGTAAATCTGATTAAACCCCATTTGCTGCACTATGGGATGATGAAACTGAACGAACAAATGCATGGAATCGCACACGCCGCACAATGCCTGGCACAAGTCAAATAACTTCTTTGACTATACAATTATATAAACACATTGGACACAAGGAAGTGGCAGGCACCCACTTCTGCTGATTATAGGAAAATTACAAAGCGATGCGTAGGAGAATAAGGAGAGATGATGCAGCTTGACTCCAAGGACATCTCTATGCAGGGCCGCGCCGCTATACCAAACTAATTTGGCATACAGTGTGTGACCAAAATAGCAATTTAGGGGAAAGCGTGCCAACATGCCCATGACCACACCTCTAGGCGCAAATACCGGTGTCGGCGTAATTGATAGCGGGTGACGCTGGACCAAAATACCATTAAGGAACAGAGCAAGCTCCTATACTTGTAATTTTTGGGCAGCGACTGCATTGCGGGCCGCGTCGCGGGTAACGGCGGCGACGAAATTGGAGCCCTATACCTCCAAAGCCTCTTCAATGTCACCATTGATTATTGATGACTGTGGCTCAAGAGGTAGAGCAGGTCGTCCAATGATCCATGGGTCGGCGGTTCGAATCCCGCCTCCTCCTGTCTACATGTCGAAGTGTCCTTGGGCAAGACACTGAACCCCAAATTGCTCCCGATGTGCTGGTTGGTACCTTGCATGGCTTCTGCCGCAATCGGTGTATGAATGTGTGTGTGTGAATGGGTGAATGTAATGCACAATCTATGTAAAGCGCCTTGGATAAAGGCGCTATATAAATGCACCATTTACCATTTGAATGAGTATTTCAGTGTGTTGACTGAGCACAAAATCTGATTAATTAATCATTAAAGTCATTGCTTTATTAACCATTAACATTTTTACAATGCATTTCCTTGAAGAAAAAAATGGAGCGACGAGAGTATAAGAATGCCCAAGAGTGTGCTGCTGATTTCAGGCTGATGTTCTCAAACTGTTATAAATTCAATCCACCTACCAATCCAGTAGTCGACCAGGCAAGAAACCTGCAGGTATACACAATCTAAATTAATTTAACTGAATGTGTAATGTACTGTTGCTCATTACTTTGTTTTACTGCACCAAAGTTAGCCCTTGAATTATGCTGATAATTCACCACCTACCTCATTTTGAAATACTGCCCCACAAATTAAGTATTTGTATGTATTATGTATTTGGGCCTAAAGGAAGTGTTTGAGGCCCGATTCTCGAAGGTACCAGAAGAGCCACAGAGTCACTCCTTGCATGGTCATAAAGATGGCAAGGGAAATGGGCCTAATTGTCTCCCAAGCTCAGCGAGTAGCGAAGGTGAAAGTTCTTCAGAGTCCGAGAGTGCATCAGATTCAGAGGAGGAAAGAAAGGACCAAAGAAAGGAGGAAGGAAAGGTTGAAAGAGCTGAACATCTAGTCACTTTGCAAGAACAGGTTGGTGTGTTAATAAAATATGATTTTGAGTGCCAGTTCCGAATTTTATGTACTGTGCCTTATAATTGTGTGATCTCATTAATGGCTGGCTTTTCAGTTGAAAGCAGTTCACCATCAGCTGCAGAAAATCGCACCACTGCTGAAATCAAAGAAGAAAGAGAAGCCTAAGAAAGAGAAGCTTAAGAAAGAGAAGCGACGCAAAGACAAAGACAAAGACAAAACAAAACAAAAGACAAAACAAAAGCACTCGTCCTCAAGAAGCAAATTTAGAGTGCAGAAAACCATCAGCCACAAAGGGTCTTCTCAGTACGTGAGCTCCATTTATTGATGTTGACCTTTATTCATAGTGAACATTACATGGGGAGAACTACCTCCTACAACTTGTGTGGAAGATAATGTAATCCGTTTATATGTAATCCTGTAGGCATGGCAAGAAATGCAATATTCAAGCAGTGCCTTTGGAATTGGATGTGGTCCCAGCAGTACCACTTGCTTACCAAGAGAAGAAGCAGTTGAGTATGGATATTAACAAGTTGCCTGGTGATAAACTTGAAAAGTTGCTGAGCATCATCCAGGCCCGTGAGCCAGATCTGAAGAAATCCAGACTAGAAGATGTGGAGATTGACTTTGAAGTACTCAAGCCTTCTACTCTGAGGGCTATGCAAAGTTTCAGCCTGAAATGTCTTGAGAAGCGGCCCAAGATCAGTGGTGTGGACCGTAAGTAGTACACTGACTTCTACTTCCTTAAATAATATCCTCTATTGAAATAACAGTTATTTCCACCTCAGGGACTGCAGGGGATTATTATTTCCTTTGTTCTGTGCAATCCAACAGAGAAAAATCCAGGGAAATCGAAAGGAGGGGTTCTGTCCGGCAAAGCAAACGATGCTGGGAGGTCTCAAGACATTAACAAAGTGCAGAACTCCTCTAAGAAAAAAAAAACAGCAGGCAAATATTGCATCCGTATATATTTTATCAGTATGATTCCATTTCATGGCTAATGGTTTCACCAACTGGGACATTCAGTCACACTTTACCCTCTTTGTAACAGGCCAAGCCACTCCTTTCCCAAACCTGGGCCCGCCACCCTGCCTCAGTGAGAGTAGCAGCTCCTCTGACAGCAGTGGTAGTGATTATAGCGCTTCTGATAACGGTGACTGTGAATCAGGTTAGATGGTCTCCTCAGTACTCTCCTCTCACCTACCTCCATGGTCCTGTCTTAGTGTCTTCCACCACTTTTCCTTTGTTTTCTCGTTGTGTTTTTAGCAGTGTCTAATTTTGCATGGTGGTTGGTTCTGAAATGTAGCAAATATATAGTTTGTAAAATTAGGTAAATATATTTGCAGTTTATAAGCAACAATTCACATGACATGACAGTCATTCAAAAGCATACTGAGAATTGTTGTATTGGGAGCTGGAAGTACCCTCACTAAAAACGCCGGGACAACGCTCCACACGTCCCAAACTCTTCTCCCTTCTGGCTCCAAAACTGTGGAATGCACTTCCCATTGCAGTCAGAACTGCAGCATCACTCCCAATCTTCCGCCGTAGTCTGAAAACCCACCTTTTTAGACTCCATCATGGCCCATAGCACTTACCCTACCCCCTTAGATAGCATTTCTGTTGTAGACTTAGATAGCATCTGATACAGACTTATAGCATGTTATGTAGACGGCACTATAATTGCATTGTATATAGTCATAGCACGCCATAGTACATATGTATAGCATAGTAGTATATATATATATAGTTTATATGTATAGTCTCATAATATAGATATTCCACTGTTACTTTCTTAGCTTACGCATGTTTTATGATAAATGCTTTTGTGATGTATTCCCATGCTTTTGTTCTTGATTATTGTAAGTCGCTCTGGATTAAGAGCGTCTGCTAAATGCCTAAATTGTAAATTGTATGTGTCTTTCAGTGCCGAAAGCAAAGAAGCAGAAAATGAAAGACATTTCTCAAAAGTCTAAATTAAAGGTAAATGCATGCATAACTTGCTTTGTGTGATTGATAGTGTAGTCTGGGTAGTCTAGCATTGTTTGTGTTGAATTCAATGTAAAAATGTAATTTCTTCAAGTCAAAGGTGAAGTGCGCTGACCGCAGTGTGCCCATACTGAAGAAAAACGATGTGATTAAGGTCTCAGTGGAGAGTTGTCAGCCACCTCCTGCCTTGGTTACGGAAACTGAAAGCCAGTTTACACAGCCATATGCAGCCCAGTCTTGTGATGAGATGATTCTATCACCCCCAGGTAATGGTCTCTTGACAGGTTTTTCTGTAGCAACTAAGATGAAATGTTAACGATGTAAGGTTTACTCTGGTTAGAAATTTTAGCCAACTCTGAGGTTACCTTTGTTCAAAAACAGGAACTGCACTAGTATTCTATTATACTGTTTTGGTTGTAAATTTGTTTTACGTGTTTGTTGTATTCAGCATATTGGCGTTTCTAGACCATTTCTTTTTCTAATGTAATGATTCACTAGTCATTCTCACATTCTCTATTTTGCCCTATTCCTGGTCATCCTTGCCACAGCCTTACACAGCCACCTGCCTCAGCTGCCTTCGAGACCTAGTGCCAAAGCAGCACCGCTACCTTCCAAACACTGCTTGACCCCTGGTCAGATTTCTCAGCCCCCTCAACGGGAGTTCCTCCCTGACATTCCCAACACACCCACTAGTGACCCAGCCTCCACATTCCCTTGTTCACCTCAGACCCATGCCCCCTTAAATCCCACATTCCCTCAGTCTCCTTCAGAATCCCAAACACGGGAAGTGAAAACGGTCTCACTTTTTCTCAGTCCTCCTAAGAGGTCTGTACAGGAAGGTAAGGTTCAGTCAAAAAATAATGTAGCCCCCCCCCCTCCAGCTTGTAGCATGCATGCATGACCTCATATGTGTCGTTCAGTCTACTTGGATGTTGTCAGTTTCTGTCTTTCATCTGATTCTTTGGCTTGGTCTTAATTGGCATGCTAACGCAGTCCCACTATCACTGTAGCTCTGGCTGTAGGTGCTGTAGATTTTCATCTCTATTAGCGCTTTCTCAATGTTGCATTTCTGTAAGTCTCTCAATTCCCCCCCATTCAGATTTGTCTGCACTTTTATCCCCTCTGACATCTCCGTGTACAGTTATGGACCCTATGACAACGAGATTTGAGGTAAGCCTTAGATTCACATGTTTATTTGAGATTGCTATGTTAACATTCGGGGTTCATCATCAGACTGTGTATATATGACTATTGTCCAGTGAATGTGAATGTTATAAATTCAAGATGACATTGCATAACGGATTAAGACCATAAAATACTAATTACTGTATTTCTCACGGCTCAACAGTACCCATTATTGTCGCCTCTACACAACAGCCCATTGCCATCTATGAAGGAGAATAGACTCTGTAAGTTACTGGAGGAGTCTAACAAAAACTCTTAATATTAATAACACAAGGCAGAGCATTGTCTAAAGAGTCCAATCCTCCTAGATTCTAGATGCCAAGAGAATGTTCTGGACAGCAGTACTGTGTTGCCTTGCTCTACCACAGAAAATAAAGTCTCTGAAGAGGGAAAACCCCAGGTTCCCAAAAAGGTTGGTGTGGTTATTAAATAATAAATAATATATATATATATTCTATAGTATTTTAATCCTTATTTGTGATCATTGTATCTATAGTTAACAGATCTTGATGTGCATGATTTTTGTGTTTCTGTTGAAGGAAATTGTCCTGAAAAATGCAGACTCATGGGCCAGTCTGATGAAAACTGCTGCTGCCACAACCACTAAAATCAAATCCTCAAGGGAGAGCTTCCAGCAATTCCGTAAGGCTGCTATGGAAAAGGAAGAACGCGAAAAGGCCTTAAGAAAGATCCAGATGGGGGCCAGCAGGGAGCGAGAGGCGCCTGAAAAGAGCAGGTACTCCCAGAGAAATACTTCATGACATCACCTCCAGTTTATATCTTGCAGAACTTATTTTATTATAGTGCTTGTACAATTTAGCATTTAGTCGTTAGTCGTGACATGATTTAGCCATTTCAGCTATATAGTATATACCATATGTATCATCTACTGTACTGTCCCAGTTTTGATGGTACGCACTTGAGCCTTATGTCAAATCGACCAGAAAAATCTGGAATCGTGTGCTTGTATTTTGCTAAGAGAAATGTTGTATAGTTTAATTGATATTAATTTATTTGTGCATTCAATTTCCCATTGACATGAACTGGAAAATGTGAAAACTCCACATTCCAGTATTTTTCCGAGACCGTAAGCGATATATTTACAAAACTTGGATGAAGTTATAAAACTTCATAATAATTACTAAAATTAATTTATAAAATTTATAATTTTATCGGTCAGCCTCATGGTGGCGCTATAACAGCCCACTTTACGTTTTGGCTTGTAACTCTTGAATATGTCGTAAAATATGTCGTAAAATAAATAAATAATTTCCCCTGGATTCCTTGGGTCATGACGCATCTCCCCTAATAGGCCACGCCCATTTCCGTCAGGATAGATTTTCCGCCATTTAGAATTTTCTCAAACACACTTTTCGCTCCTTCTACATATTTTGTCCAAATCTCACATAAATCGGTACACATGATCTCCGGACCTATTCGATTAAAACACCACAGGCAGAACAGTGTTAGTGGGAGGGGCCTATTTCACAAAAAATGCCACAAATCACGGAATGTCCAATCCATCCCAAATTTTAATCACCTGTCGTGGGTGGTTTAATCAACCCAGAGCTAAAAGCTCCTCCATGGGGGGTGGGGGGAAGAAAGAAAGAAAGAAAGAGAAAGAAAGATCATGTGAAAGAAAAACTTTCACATGATCACAGTGGTGACGTGACATTGTCATTTGCGAGCAAAATTTGTGGGAGGGACCAATATAAGCGATTGCGGCAACCACACTTTGCTATTTTTCAAAATTGCGACTTTTCTAGACTTTTAAGGCGAGGGATTATGTTAGGTCTGTCCACTGATTAACAGCATTTTATTTCTAATTGGCCTGTTATAGAGCCACCATGAGGCAGATTTGTGTTTTATCAGCAGACTATTCCATGCTTTAACCATACAAGCCCTAGTTTCAACATTAGGCTATTTCACTTGCAATGAAGTATATAAGATTTAAGTAGTTTAACCATCATAAAGACAGTTTTTTCTGTGGGCGTGCTCAATTCAAAGGTTTCAAAGTAATTTTTGACAACTTTTTCATTTTAGCCTACCAGTATCACCCAGAGCAGAAAGGAAACTCCAACTGGTTAAAGACCATCCTGATTTTCCGGAGAATCCTCGCACCGAGGCCACTTTACAGGATTCAAGAGAGACAGAACCGAAGAAACCAGAGTCCCCTGTGCCTGCAACACCTCTCTGTGTCCAGTCGTCACTGGACAGGGACAGGGAGCTGGCCCGCAGAAGAGAGCAAGAGCGCCGCAGACGAGAGGCTGTAAGTCCTGCCTCAGTGTCATTTACATGTGCCTATGTCCTGGTAAAATGGTGTCATAACTGCTCTGTGCTTTCATCCTCTACCCCAGATGGCTGGTATTGACATGACTATGCAGAGGGACATCATGGCTACATTTGAGAATAACCTGTTCTAACAAGTACGCAGTAATCAACAACAGAACGTTTTCTTTGGTTCACGGCAGGAAAGCTGATTGTGGAACTGCAGATGCTGGTTGGTTCCGCAGGCACAGAGTAACAGAATAGTCTAGTAATTCTAGTCCATGATATAGGAGGGCTACATGATGATGACTTCACATCCAACTTGTACAACCCTTTAAGAACATGCTCTTTAAGTTCTAAAAGACCATATATTGAATAAAGGGATCTAGCATTTTTGGTATTTCTAACGGTTTATAGAAAATATATGCACTGATTCACTTGTAAGTAATGTTGAAAATCTAATCTATAAACACGTTGTCTTGTCTTCTGTTTCTTATCCTATACCATTGTTTGTCATCCTGATTTAACGGGACATGTTTACATTGTACTTAATCTAACCTCTTTTACTTAAAGGGGTATTTCACTTTAAAACACTTCCGTGTTAACTTTTGTGTGCACCCCTGACGGTATTTAAGTTGCTTGATTCAATTTTTATTTGATATTAATTTTATCAGACACTCGCCCATACTATGTATGTGAACTTCAAACTCCCATGTTAACCAAGTTGGACTCATTGAAAACACAGGCCTGCCTCTTTTGGTGACTGATATTGTCCTAATGCAGTTTTTTCAATTATTTGTCTTAACTCATTAAAATGATGATATACTTTCAATGGGATTATAAAGTAGGTGAGTGGGTCTGTAAAATAACTATCCTAATACTAATACTATAAAAATATTGAATCAAGCAACTTAAACTGTCTGGGGTGCACGCAAAAGCCAGAGTAGATGCTAAAATCACCCTAGAAGTGTTATCAAGTGAAAACGCCTTTAATCTGACCAATTTGCTGTTAACTATATGTACCTACTAGTACTAAATACTTTTGTATGTTTCAGTTACTCAGTATTAACAGCAAACATATGCTAAAGGTAGGGGGGATGCTATAGTTGGATATGTATATATTATGTTTATGTGAATCGTTTGACTCTGGAATGTTATTTCTTTGTAACATTGTAAGATTTGAGAAAACTTTCATTGTAAATTTTGAGTTTTTTTATTTTATGAATGGAAATGTGTTTCCATAATGATGTTGAAGTTTAGTCACATGGCAGTTTCAGATGTGGGACTTAGTTTAAAATATACCTTTTTTTCCTTATTGCAAGTGCCATATATTTGTGTCATGTGTATTGCAAGTTATATGCTTTATTGTGAATCAAGAATCCTGGTAAAACGTTTGGGCATACATATTGTATTTTGTTAATTTGGTTCTGATATTCTGGTGTTATCTCCTGATTATAAACATGGCACTTTATTCTGTATGGTACAGTTTGTATATGCCAAACAATTTTTGTTTTTGTATGATCTATTAAAAATATTTTGGGAAGTGTTTACTGCATACTTGCCTTCTGCCATAGTGGCAAAGGCAAACGAATAAACAATATGTAGACCTTGTCAGCTGCAGAATTGTGTAGGATTGTCCCCTTTCCTGGTACCCTCCCCCACTGTTCTCATTCTGTCTGCCACTTTCCTGTCTTCCATCTCAACGGTTCAGGACATTCTCGTCCTTGGTATACAATACAGGAATTGAGGTATTTGATATTTAGAACAAGCTTTACCTAATTCATCACAAATGACAACTGTACCTTCCTAGCTGATAGGTTTGTGCAACACTGTCTTCAACCTTCATCCATTCTCATGGCATTTGCCACCTGTACACTGCCCTGTCTGTCAGTTTATGGTGGCAGTGAGCTGACCATCCATCACATTCACACCTGGTCTAATTCTCCATCCCCAATGATAAAACCAACTTTTGAGGGAGCCCCTCCTATATACAGGTTTAATGTTTGTTTTTTGTTCAATGTTTATTTTAAAAATGCCATTGACAATGAAGAGAGGTTTAATGTTTGTTTTAAAAACGCCATTGACAATGGACAGAAATTAATGTTTGTTTTTAGTTCAATGTTTGCCATTGACAATGAAGGGAAAATTTACATTATCTTGTCCCAAACACAAACATTAAATGCCATTAACAATAAAGAGAATTTAATGTTTTGACACCGTTTGTTTTACATCATTACATTACCTAATCATAGCAACATGAGTTAGACTTTAATATATTAGCGCCCCTCACTTCACACAGGTGTGATTTTTTAGTTAGAGACGGGGGTCATTCCCATGGTTATAAGGTAATTCCCCAGTCAACAGTGGGGGTATAGTGTAGATATAGGCCTATATATAGAGAGAGAGTATACAGTATATAGATTACAGTAGTGTGGAAGTAATTGTATGTTGGTAATTACTGATCTCCATTATTGTGTTGCTCATTGACTGCTGTTTGCAATTCTTTGCAACAAATCAGGTCAATGTAAGGAATACAATGGGCACCGTATATTTGGTATCACTGGGCACTGGAGATGTGTGTGTGTGTGTGTGTGTGTGTGTGTGTGTGTGTGTGTGTTTTAGGCTGCACAACAGTGACACTTGGTAGTGAAAACCAACCAAACGCTATTTTCGTGCTCGGACCCATGCAGCCAGGAACACACATGGAGCTGGCACCACTCAACATCATTTGTGGACACGAATCCTATTGGTGCCCACTCGTCCAGGGCCACACAAGGCCACATGTCCGCCAGGTGCCCATGGTATTCGCCCACTTGTCCGGCCCGGGTGCATGTCCCTACAGTGCCCAGATGGTTTTTGCTGCCCAGTTATCTCAACTCCATACTCACTGTAAGTGCCCACTCGTCAAGGTGCCTACACGTCCCTAGTGCGCAGATGGTTTTGGTCAATTTGGTGCCCAGTTGTCACTATAGTGCACAGATAGTTTTGGTGCCCACCCTCTATTGGCTTAAATGTGTTGGATGCGGCTTTGTTGATTTATTCACAGATCAGCAGCTATATCAGTCGGCATAAAATTACAACAGCCCTTTTTTTTATTTTTATATAACTGCCATAAGCTACAGTCTACGGATACTTAAATATATTTATTTTGTTGCAGACAAATTCGTGTCTGTTATAGGCGATATTATAAAGTGTGCCATAAGCTTTTTAAATCAGTGCAGTGTTGATACAGTCGTCGCACCACGTGAGGGATTAGATTATAGGCTACAGAATAATCTAAAACTGGTTAACTGGCCTATTACGGGCTGTCTCGTCTTCTATTTGGACTTGCCTCCCACGGTCGTCAACACCCTGTTCAGCTGAACAACCTTCGCTGTCACAACGCAAGCGTGAATTCTGACGTGATGCTCCTGCTGCCACCGTTCCGTTCAGTCGCTCACCGGGATCCTCCCTACAGACAGTCGTGCGTAGATGCGCTGTTAACGAGACAACGGGCTTGTCAGAGCAAATTTTCCACAGAAACGGGCAATTTACGGAAATAAATCAATAGGTATAACAGGATCCCGGATTGATTTCCTGCGGCAATGTAAAGATGGCGAGAGTGCTCCACAACTTGCTGTTATTAATGTTCAGACTTGCGCTAAAAATCAGAGTTTGGGGGTATTGGTCATTGATATACGGTTATTGTGCTGTTTGCACCGCCGTAGCCCTGCTGAAACTTTGGTGGAACATAATTTTAAGGCCGACAACAACCTTCCAGTGGGGGATTCGTGAAACCCCCCCGGCTTGTCTAAATGACACGTCCTTGGGAACCCACTGTTATGTTAGAATAAAGGTAAGACATAGTGAAAGGTGTCTCGTGCAAGGAAACAGCCCATGCATTAATTGTGTGTGTGTTTAGCCTATATGCTGTGTGTGGGAGAGCAGTCGCATGCGTATAGGATAAAGCAATGCAATGCCGAAACACCTTGCTTGCCATGTCGTGTCGTGAAAGACAAATAGGCCTGCTTAGTGTGCAAATTTACGAGGCATCTGTTTATTTTGAGTGGTTTTGACTGAGTGAAAACGTTGATTTGGTGCGCATTGTTCTGCTGGCCGGCGCTCAGGTGGTGCTGAAAGGACAGCTCCTGGTGGCGTTTGATCGTGCAGAATGTCAGCAATCATGCTGCTTGCCTGCTTTATAGAATCATCACCAAAGTAACCAATACGTATGAATGTGTTCAACATTAATGTAATTAAATGAGGAAAAGTAAGCACTTCATTCGAGCGCGAAGGAACATCCGACCTTTTTTACAAGCTGATTCTTAAATCACCATTAACATTATAAGCAAACTTTTTGTCTGAGCAGCTTCATTCAATCCATTACTTTCTTTGGAGAGATTACAGTCAGGTAGTCATTGATATGATAATGTTGTCGGTGGTATACATTTAAGCATTGTTGGTTCTGAAACTCTTCATGAAATAGTATAAAGCGTCTGTAAAATAAACTTAATTTATTATCATATATAGCCTCGGTATACGCAGGCTTTCATTTTCGTCGGCGACATTCCAGTATTTATTTTCTATGAGTCGGTTTGGACTGGAGAAATGATGGTGATTCCGAATCCTAACTCAAAGTATAGGCATATAACTTTGTTTATAATATATGCTCTCTGTACCTATATAAATTGGACTGCAGGTGTAGGTTTTGGTATAATGGCTCTGTGCCTCCCATCCAGGAGTCTGGCCTCAGGTTCCACTATGTTGCTGCTGGAGAGAGAGGAAAGCCACTGATGCTGTTTTTACATGGATTCCCAGAGTTCTGGTAGGGGTGTGTGTGTGTGTGTGTGTGTGTGTGTGTGTGTGTGTGTGTGTGTGTGTGTGTGTGTGTGTGTGTGTTACTCCACTTCACCACTTTTCAACCTATCTTCATATAGCCTAATTAGTCCTCCCTAATGATCATGATAAAATGCCACAATCTTTTCTCTACTCAGTCTGTGTCTCATGGGAGGGCTGGGGTGTTACAGCAATCGCACTATTGCACTGTTTATGTTTTGTTTTATTTTATTTTATTATATCTCAGTTTTGTTTCATAATAATCCCTTCATTTGTAATAGGATGTTTGCTCTATATGGCTTGTAATATTATCATTACATGTCTGTCATATAGGGTTTCTGGGACACAGAAACAAATTTATTCCAGTGGGAATTACTTCATTGACAGAACATTTAGTCCTGGACTAGACTTAATGTGTCCGCGGGGACAAGGTCCAAACCGTTCAAGATCTAGTTCCTCTCGGTATAATGAAAGAACTGTTATCGAGCCTCGAGTGGGTGTGGGAACGCTCTTGGAATGGGGCCAATTAAGGAAGTGGTCGACTGTCGAGTGCTGTAAGCGTATCCATATCTCAGGCATATTATCAGAGCTGCAGAAGACAGGACAGCTAGATTAATTTACAATAGTGAGTTTCTTTCCTGCTTCCCTGGTCATATATGGTATTTCACAGGGATAAAGTACTCCATGGTGCTAGAGACATGAATCCATCAATTGAGTTATTCTTAATCTTACTGTAGGATATAAAGGATAGACCTATTTGACAGTGCAGAAACATAATCGCCTTCCTTGATGTATTAATGAGCATCAACGACCATCACCTGGGTACAGTCATAGACACACACAGCTCCCCTCTGCAGGCTTCACTACTACTTCTAAAGTGACTGCACGGAGTCTGTCTCATTTCTCTCCAAAAGCATTTGAATATGATGGAATATGTTTAAAGCTCACATTTCATATCACACACACCATAATTTACTAGCCCCCTTTTTTATTTAATTGATTAATATTGTCGGGATTCACAACGATAATCGTCTGGGATTAATATCGATATATATCGATATACGATATATTGATACATGCCTAACTATTAAATAAGAATTAAATTATCGTGAATAATACTGATATAATCACTCAATCTATGTCTAAAATTATTATTATTATTAACTGTCTGTGTGTGTGTGTGTGTGTGTGTGTGTGTGTGTGTGTGTGTGTGTGTGTGTGTGTGTGTGTGTGTGTGTGTGTGTGTGTGTGTGTGTGTGTGTGTGTGTGTGTGTGTGTGTGTGTGCGTGCGCGCGCGTGCGTGTGTGCGTGCGTGGCAAGCCTTGCTTGCTTTTAAACTCATCTATATTCAAAGATGTTGTCAGTGTGGGGCTCTCATCCTGAGTCATCAGATTCACAGTTAGGGATCTGCATCTAGCTTCTCATCTGCTGGGTAAAAAAGGAGGAGGGGGTTTTAGTTCTGAGGAGAAAGATTCTACAGCTGACAGCATCTTCAATTAGAGAGTCATTCCAGTTCACATCACAAGTGGGCAGATTAGAATCGGAAACAGCTTCTATTATACAAAGGTGACCTTCATCCAGTTGGAAAGAAAGCTGAGTGTCTGGTCTAAAAAGTTTGTTTTGGTTTATGTTTACTTTGAATACATAAGATATTTAACAGATTCAATGTAAGTTGTATACCCTTCTGACATTGTAGTAGTTTTGTATTAACCCAATTTTCATCAGAGGTAAATAAAGTACTTGGGCCCAATTTACTAAGCTGTTTACACCCATATTGTGGGTGTATAGGAATTTTCCAAACCGCTCTTTCTCAAGTCTGCTCGGATGCAGACCTACATGCATGGGACCAAAGCTTGCTGCATGTCATTAGAATGCCTTATTCTAGACTAACGTGGGAAGTTTGGTCAATTCCTTTACACCCAAAATATGAGTGTAAACAGTTTTGTAAATTGGGCCCCTTGTGTTTTGGTGATTGGAGTCAACTAGATTATTCTTGCTGATTCACACATAGACTATAACACTAATGACATACACACAGCATAATACAATGTAACAAAACTAAAAAGCTTTTCAACAGACAAATTGGCAGCATTTTTCAATGTAGGATAAGTCTAGTGTATTTTGTTTGTGTGTGCTTCAGGTTCTCGTGGCGCCACCAGCTTCGCGAGTTTAAGAGTGAATTCCGTGTGGTGGCCATCGACATGCGCGGCTATGGGGAGTCCGATGTGCCCCAGTCCACTGAAAGTTACCGCTTTGATTACCTGGTAACTGACATAAAGGACATCGTGGAATATCTGGGTAAGGGAGCACAGGATAACTTTCTATTCTTTCTATTATCACACGTCTGCCTTACTTCTCATAGAGAGATTGGTGCCATGACACAATGTCCTGTATCCAACTTAAACTTATTTCTCATTCCTATGCTGTGTGTGGACAGCCTCTGGGGTATGGTAAAGCTTTTCACGACCCATGTTTATTGCACATGGGAGCTTGTGATAGAATGGAGTCCAACCCCCCCCCCCCAATTGTCAATTAGTTCCTCCCCACACAAATATGTGTGTTGTCGCTGCTGGTGTATCAGTAATGCATGCATGCAGTAATCCCGGCTTCCCTCCTCCAAACATGGGCCAATTGTGTTCGTATAGATGCTCGACAAAGCTAGATGCACCACGGTGGATTCAAACCCACAACCTGCATGGTGGTGGGCATGCAGGGCTGTCTGCAAACAACAGTTCCTCCAGCACAACAAAAGAAACAGTTGTGTAGGCCTACGCTTTAAAATTGTCCCATTTTCATCAACGCCTATACCAGTCTTGATGAAAGCAACAAAGTTATTTTGTTCTGTAATGGAACTCATGATACAGCCTTGGGGCTACTTGCTGGCTGCAAAATACTCTGAGGTGACATCAGAAGCTTATGTGTTCTATGAGATTTGTAGCGGAGAGGGGTCGATGTGTTCACAAACAGTTTTAGTTGTTGTTGTTGTTGATGATCCTGTTTGAATCTTCAACAGGCCATTTAGGAAATTAGCTGATAACAGGGCACCATGGAATGCAAATTAGTAAATCAATACTTGAGATGTCTCCATTTGTCATATGCTTTTTTCAATCTCCCTATCTGTACCCCTCACCAGGGTTCTATTTTCTGGAAGGGGATGCATCTTTCTGCTTTTGACATGTTGTGTACCCTCTGGGCACACAACCCTCTCAACTGTGTCCTCACTTTTCCATTTAGCTGACAAAGATCATGGCAAACACTGAAAGGCTGATAATG
>NC_139701.1:23534453-23599453 GCF_964188405.1 Protomyctophum parallelum | reverse complement strand
GCCTCCACCAGCAGCTCTGCCCCTGGCCGCCCAGCGCTCCCCATGTTGCCATACCTGTCCTGGAAGCCTGGAATATGCCTGTGAAAACAAACAATACTGCAATCATTCTTTAAAACCTTACACATTTCGAGTATTTTCTTTTAAAGATGTCAGCAAAAGAACAAAAGCACACTTCATCATAGAGGACACGCGAGTAGTACATCTGACACATATTCAAGATGATTTTTTTGCACATGACATCCGCCTTAAAGTCTATTGGTTACAACGTTACAAGTGTGCGAAGTCTCCTCGTGAGTTGTATTGTGTGGTGCCTTTTAACTTTCGAGTTAATGTTTAGCGATGTAAGGACATGATGCCACATCCTGAGAGAAGCCTAATTTACACTTCTTTGTCGTATGGCTGCGTCGCTTGCTTGCTTTTTCTTTTCTTTTTTGTGTGGAAAATGTGTTATTTTTCAGCGAGCGACGCAAGTTCAAATTAGGCGTTATAGGCTGTGGTGCTGTCTGCTATAGTTGTGTCACAGGATCACCCCAGTCTACTGTACTTTGGGCACAGCCCATTGTCCTACTCCCTCTATCAGGTAGTGTTGTCTAAAAGGTTTATTTATTTTCTTTTGTATTTCTTCTCAATTATATTTGCTCAGATAGAGAATGTTATCTTCCTGTATAGACAAAAAAGGTGATTGTTGAATATTGTACTTTTTTGTATCTCTTCCTAATACACTGCATTTTGAAATTCACTGAGCCAGGTCTACAACATGCGATTTTATAAATAAAGTAATTGGTGTGAATCTTCGGTAGTACCTTGTTCTTGTTATTTTAATTTGTAGACTTTTGGAGTTACAATAACCCTGTGGATTTTACTGTGCATTTTGCCCCATGGTGCAATCAGTGTATAGGTATGACATTCAAAGTAAGCAGGTGTGACAAGTGGTAAGCTACCCAGTTATGATATGATATAGTACTTTATTGTCAGTTCACACTGAAAATTGTCTTGCGTCCCAGCAGCCAAGTATGCAGAACGCACGCACACACACACACACACACACACACACACACACACACACACACACACACACACACACACACACACACACACACACACACACACACACACACACACACACACACACACACACACACACACACACACATTTGACATAGCACAAAGAACAAACCAATATTACATACTGTACATAAAGACATGAAGACAAGAGCAATGTCCACAAATTAGTCTGGTTATTGTATGCTGGTACACCATATCTCCTTCCTGAAGGTAGCAACCTATATTCTCCATACAACATATGGTTAGTATTAGAGGTGATATTCCTTGCTAACCTTAGAATGCTGTTATCATACATGGATGTATAAAGTTTCTGAAATCGTTGTCCAACAATCTTTGAACAAATGTTCAGTTGCAGAGGCAATACCCCATGAGGTGTGTTGTACACTGCTCACTGCTTTAAACAAGAGTATTGTACTGATGCCAGTGACAGTGTGTGTGTGTGTGTGTGTGTGTGTGTGTGTGTGTGTGTGTGTGTGTTTGTTTGTGCGTGCGTGTGTGTGTATACCGGTGGTTCTCAAATCTCAAACCTTTTCATGTTAAGGACACCAAATTTGGCAGCAGACCCCATCTGAAATGATTTAGTGTCAGGGAACCCCATACATACCCCCATGTGTTGGTAAAATGTTTCAAAAATATTCTAAATTGTTCAAATTTATACAAGATTGTTTAAAAATATTGATGTGATATATAATAGCCTGGCTGCCTGTCACAGTCAGAGTAGCTGTGAAATGGAAAGCCTAGTAGGTCATAGAGGTAGGTAAGGTAACTAATTGGAGCGGCACTAATCTTCCGGGCTATGGGATGACAATCTATGCGCTTGAGCGTGTGTGCGTTGCTTGACAAATACGCAATCTACAAATGTAGCGTGACTAGCGTCCGCGACGCGTTGTGAGCTTGTAGATCGGCTATTTTCGGTCCGACGCCGTCGTACGCATGGCCGTACGACGAAGTAAATACATTTTGTGGCATAGTGCGCATGTGCGGTGTTCACAAGTCGTTCCGACGATGACGTAATTGACGCCTCCTGCATTTTTACAGCCGGGCGGCAGCTGAACAGCGTGCAATGATGTCAACACAAACGCAGCTCTTACTACCATTATGGGTCAGTTAATTAGTTATAACTGCTAATTAGTTATCGCAACTGCTGCACCGGCGAGATATTAGCCACTGTTTACTGTAAATAACCAACGTATTGCTTGCATTCCGTTTTTATTTTCAATAGTAATAGTAGTAGGTATAGGTGTTGAGTGCACGGACGGACTGGAGAGATGACTAGCTAGCCATCGCTAGCCTGCTGACTAGTCGCATAGAAGAGGAAAATGAGAGTGAGTGGCTACATTTGTGATTGTGATCTGATGTAAATAGAACGGTAGTTATTAGCTGAGTGCATATTATGCTAACTGCAAATGCTGCAATGTAGTGTGTGTACAGTGTGTGTGTGTGTGTGACGTGTGTGTGTGTGTGTGTGATTGAGAGAGAGAAGGCGAGAGATGGAGTGTGTGTTTGGGTGTGTGAGAAGAATGATGGGTTCAGGGGGGGGGGGGGGGGGGGGTGGCTGTTAAATGGGTTTTTGAAGGTGAATTCTTGCTGCCTTTGAATCAGTATTATGTAGCCTATGTGTGGGCTTGTGTTAATGTGTAATGAATGCTATCTTCTTGTCCATTCCTCCCCTTTGACCTGCAGCTCAACAGTCCAATAAATAACATACCGGTAAGCTAAATTGAGATACCGTAGTTAAAGTGAGATGTGTGCCTTCCTGCAGTGGTAGACGGCCAAATAAACCATGAGTGGTGTAGAGGAGCAACGCAAGGCTTCGTTCCAGGCCAAGGAGCGGAGATACAAAGCACAGCTCAAGAGATCTCTGTCAGCAGCTTTGTCTGAGGACTTAAACAGGTAACACTATTGTACAGATAGCTCCGTTTGAAAACTCATATCTACACTTAGCTCCGAGGAGAGGTTACGTACGGTATCAGGATATCCCTGCGTGGGTCGAAATGGGGTTGAGCCGTCCACAAACGGTGGAGAAAACCCTTTATGCTGTATCATTTCCAAAAAGTAAAGGTATCAGAACCGATATACAGTTGATAAACTTAGACTACCTAGGCCTGTAAAGTCAGGGGTGAAACAATCGCTTACAAAACGGACAGACTCATCAAGTCATCATCATGTGGTAGGCCTATACAGATGTAGTCTTGCGTGAGTCATTTCTGTGTCAATTTACACAGAGCGATAAACACTGAGGTCACACATGCATGCCATTATATGACCACTGACAACACCAAGTCCCTAATATTGGCCTACGTGAGTCACAGGAACACAGGGCTCTCATTAGCTGATGTCATTATTATTACCACGCATTACACCACATATTTAGTCTGCATTCATTTGATTGCGATGGCACCTAATATATGGAAGCTTCTCAAACACCATCATAGTTGTATAGCGCGTGTGTGTGTGTGTGTGTGTGTGTGTGCATATTTCTGGGGTGTGTTGTTATACAGTATGTAGGTTGAGCCAGAAGGACTAGCTGAAAAAGAAACAGCTGTGTAGAAGGAATAAAATGGGTGAGGAACAGCCATACTAAAGAGCTGAGGTTGTTGAAGTTTAAACGGTGAGGTTGCTTAAGACAGTTGGATCTAAACAAGAAATATTACATAGTCATATTTGTCAGGCTTATTTGTCAGCTTATTAGGGCTGATTCATACTCCTATTTTAGAGCCGAATAAAAGTCGGTTCGGCTCTGTAAAGCCTACAATGTGACGTCATTTGAGGTTCGGGGGGGCGGGTACCGTCCTAAAGTCGACTCTTCTGTGCTACTGAAATTTTCTGACGAGCCGAAATCATTTCGGCACTACAGCGCCGAAACAGCGGTAAAATAGGAGTATGAATCGGCCCTTAGGCAGCATGGGGGCGACTCCCATTGATGACTAGGTCGCTATTAAAATGGGCCTCAGGTTTCACCTGACAAAAAACAATCCCAGAGAGAGCATTGCAACAAGACTTACGGTGGGTCATCCTGCAACAGCAAGGTCACAGGCAGATTTATTATTATTAACAGTGAACCATGGTGGAGGTTCCTTGGCCACATTTCAGGAAATTGAGTTGGAGGTTTGGTCAGAATAATGGTCTCCTCACTGCTGAGAGGTATAGCAGATTATTCTCCATCATGCAACACCATCAGGGAGGCTGCGGAGGCATCTGCTCAGACTCAAGTTCATTCTGCAGCATGACAATGACCACAAACAGCCAAAACCATGAAAACATATATTGGTGAAAAGAAGAACTGTAAAAGTGCTGAAGTGCTGTAAAAGATTTGATCCGCACAACATAATCGAGTCAGTTTGGAACAACCTACCTGCAAAAATAATTATTTGCTCAAGCGTGCCTGTTGTAATGGCAAAGGGTCATCACACCTAATATTGATTTAATTTAGGGGTTGTTTAGTTTTGTTCCTGCACTGTGTGTAAATCGATAACCTTTTCATGGCATTGTTTTTTAAAGCATCCCTACTTCACATCCCTACTTCAAGTGCCTAAAACCTTTACACAATACTCTCTCTCTCTCTCTCTCTCTCTCTCTCTCTCTCTCTCTCTCTCTCTCTGTGTCTCCTCTTAGTTTCTCATGTCTGTGCTATATATTGCTTTACACTAGGATCATGGGATATACCTTCTATGAAGCAGCTGGCTTTACACACAAGTTGTGAGCTGCAGCATGCCGGAAAATGTTGGTGTAATTCATCAGTGCCATCTGTTGGTGGGTCAGTGACAGTGTAGTCTCGCCTCCCATGCCTCGCCCATGCACAGTTATGAGGTTGTTGCAAGGGTGCGGAGGATGGAGGGAGTGGAGGAGACTTTCCTACACTGTGTTCCAATCCGCTATAAATTGTCATCCCCTCTGGGAATCCCTTTTTAAAACTGGAAGTTGCACTTTCGTCATCTTAGGTGCCGTTCATGATCAATAACTCTGACAATAACTTGAGCCTATAACTGAAATGTCCAACAGCTACCGCCTGAGGGCCAAGGGGACATGTCTGCTAAACCAATGATTCTCAACCTTTTTCTTGTTCCCCCCCCCCCCTCCTTTTTTAAGGACCCTTCAGTTTGATATGCATACCATTTCTCTGGTACCTTAATCAACACTAAAGTCCCCAGTATTCACTCTTGAGAGTGTACAAATGTATAGTCTTATTAACTACAGAGAACCCCTGAAAGACCCATGGCATGGGGCTCCTCAGTCAGACCCCACACCGAGAGCCAGTGAGCAGGCGCCTTACTGTCCACAAGTTTCCCATGCCACTTGATTGTCCAAACAACCTTATAAATAATGTAAGCGACACCCAGCTATACAATGATGTTCCCACTATGTATTTCCGAGGGACCTGGAGTGGGTTGAGGACCTGTGCGTATTGGATTGGAACGCAGGCATTTTCTTGCTGCTGGTGACCTCATTCTCATTCCCTGCCTGAGTTCTACAGAGGGAAATGGCCGCTGCGCCAGCAGTTGGAACTCATATAGTCCAGTTGGCTTGAGGCCGACCACTTTCTGGGATCTGGGTCACCCAGATCAGTCATTTAAATGGGATTTAATGATGGGTGCTGGGTGGTGAAGACAGGCCCCGAGGACTGTGCTGAGTGCTCAGACTCAGTCCCTCTGAAGTAGTAGGAAATCACTGAAATCAGGCCATTAGATTAATTTCACCAAAGTTGGAAGTGACCATAAGCTGTCATGATAATAACACCTCAGATCTTAATCTAATTGCAATAAACAATTAGATTAGAAACATTGTGTGCAGATGAGTTTGTTTACATACTTCACTTCACCCATTGGCTTGTTTTGGATTATGATCAGTGTGTGAAAGTGATGGATGTTCCTCATATGAAATGTACAGTTTATTTATTAAAGTTTTTCGCCTTTTATTTTATATTTTTTATGGAGGGAGAGTCAGTAGGCTGACAGGAAATGAGGAGAGAGATGCCATCTTTTCCTAAAATTCAAACGTAAAGCAAATTAGACCGCCCAATATTGTGTTTTAGGCCTGTCACAAGTATTACGTAATCGCCTGATCACAGGTGTTAATCGCAATTATTTTACAAAAAAGGTTCATACATTTTCAAAATATAGCAGAAATAGTAGCTCTACAATCACAAAATGTGTTGCGCTATGACACGTTGTGAGCTTGTAGATTTTCTACATATTTTGAAAGTATTAAATTATTAAACATGTCGCAGAGAGACAGAGAATCATTTATTTAATGAAAATCAAGATTTTAGTGTCCTGACTCCTGTCTTGTCTGTCTATTTCGCCCTGTATGTTCTTGTGTGTGCGTGTGTGCGGAGAGAGAGACTCGCACATGTATCGTGGGATCCTGCACCCATACGTGAGACGTCAAAATTAATTGAAATAAAAAACAAATGTAACCTATGTATCGGGTCTGGATTGCATCGTCTTGCAGTGTGTGATCCCTAGTCGGCGATCAATCGCTTAGTGTGGAAACCACAAAGATATAATGACAGCCAATTAAAAAAAAAGACTCCTGTAGTGTGAAATTCATAACGATCAGAGGACTCGCAGACAACTTTAAAAGTCCTACAATGTGTAGGGGCCATAAATGCCAAACAGAAATTAGATTTATTATGTTCCAATGTTCAATGACAAACACAAATGGTTAATTGCATTTATTTGTGACAATTAATCGTGAAATAATATGTCATGATGGTCAGGTTGTTGCACGAGGAGCTGGAGGCTGATGTTCGAGTGTGCGCTGGGTCCACTGCCCTGCAGGCCCACAGAGTGTTGCTGTTGGCCAGAGCTCCGCACATACTCAGAGGGGCTCACAAGGACACCAATGAAGTCCACCTTCCTAACGTTGTCAGCACGGATCTCAAGGACTTCCTCAGGTACGTGCAACTAGTTTATAAATACATCAAAGATGCGAATATAATCCATTTCTAATGGATGCCTTGGCCTGGAGGATAGGTCATCAGGTCGTCTCCAACCTTCTTAGAGTGTTTCAACCCTCAACCACTACACTCAACAGCCATCACCGAGGCGCAACCAGCGCCGGGAGGGCGAGCCACACCCGGCCAACAGGCTGTGTTTCGAAACCTGCCGGCCAGGTGCAGCAAACCAGTGCTGACCGCTCCTCAGCAACCGCCGCGCCCAGGGCACCCCCCCCGCGGACCTGCCCACTGACCTTTCTCCCCTGCCAGAACTAGTAGGAAGCTCTCTCTGCCTTGTGTGTTCTTGGGGGACATCAGGCACTGGGAGGTCTCTAGGACTATGGTTTGCCTCCTGCCTAGTTTGTCTATGCGGTGTTCATGTGTCCGTCCTTTTCCACACTTGGCCTTACTCTGGTGTATTTGAGTCAAGGGAGCCTTCTCTGCGTCTGTGTCACTCGTAGTGGTTGTCGTTGAATCTGTCCTATCGAGTCTCCCTTCCTCCCCTCCTCTCGGGAGACTGAGGTATTGCTCATTTGTACAGTCTGTACTAGCTTGCGTGGTGCCTCTTGCGACTGCTGCAACAGAGGTTGCTAACCCCTGTTGCCCTTCAATCATAAGTACTAGCATGTGTTCACATAATGACTGAGCCATGTGATCCAGTTCTAAATGAAATCAGATGTTGGTTTTGACGGCTACTTTTGATTTAGTTTTAGTAATAATCTTTTGAATACAATAATTCCGTTTAGTTTGAGTCATGTTTTAGTCATCTGAAATGTTTAGTTGAATAAATACCATAAGATTTTAGTCGACTAAATCTACAGTTGATTTAGTCAACTAAAATGTATTTTGGCCAGCCTTGATGGTCCTGAAATGCCTCATTTATACTCAGCTGTGTGCAGATCTACAAGCTCACAGCGTGTCGACACGTTGTGAGCTTGTAGATCAGCTATTTTCGGAGAGTGGCACGTGTCGTGCACACAACCAAACATAAAATTACTTCTCTTTTAATTCTACTGGATATCTTCTCCACTAGTCCCTCCCTAACATTTTAGGCTAGTTTTTATTTGTTTGCAAAATTGTCGTAGTCTTTGTCATCATAGCTTAGCTTTTGTCTGTGAAAAAAGGTAGTCGACAAATATTTTTCATCATAGTTTTAGTTGGCGAAATCAACACTGTTCCTGTTTCAAACTGACACTTGTGCATGGACTGGAGTTGTGTGTCTGTTCTTTATATTGAATAGCATTTTGGCTATAATATCTCTAAATGTTATCATCGCTTAGACAACAGTTGATCTAACTTTTAGGGGTCCTTTTGCTTTGTCTTGGTGTTGTTGCAGTTCCCTGGCTTTTCTTACAGAGGGCGCTAAGCCCTAACATTGCAGCTGTATGAAAAGCTTGAATTATCCTCTTTCTATCTGCAAAGTAAAATCCACGGTAGACATGACTATGAGCTACTTCCTGTCAAGAGATTCCTTGCAGATGATTTGTCAGTGTTTGGAAGCGCTCGTTATCAGTAAAGCAACCTCTTGCTGCCTCCTGCATGTGCAAATTCAAAACACAGGTACGCAGGACCGTTGAGTGATCTTCAATGAGCACTTCCAAACTCCCAACACGTCACCATCACCTGCAAGGAATCTTTGGCAGGAAGTAGCTCATCAACATGTCTACAGTGGATTTTTATTATTATTATTATTACAGTGGATTTTTATGAAACAAACACTTTGCAGATATAATTAATAGAAAGAGGATAATTCAAGCTTTTCGTACAGCTGCAATGTTGGTGAGTTTGACGTTGTTTAATACAATTAGATACAGTAGGACTTTTCTGTTGACAGTGCCATAGTGTGGGGATAACAGGGCATACTGGGCTCTATCAGGTACTGTAGAATAGATGTGTATTGGGATTGATACAGTTCTTCAGCGATGGTATGCATGGCAACTGGTTTGTTGTTCCTAAATAATACTGGTGTTGTGTACTGGGACCTCTGTCTTCATAGTCACACTGTGTTTACCCAACGTGATCATAGGTGCATCATGAGATAAGATTAAGTCATAAACACAGCACTCTCTCCCTGCAGGCGAGTGTACACAGCAGAGCGGCGCATGATGTACTCGTCTGGTTCAATCCCAGAGGCTGAGGAGTTTGATCCAGTGATTGTTCCCGACCCAACAAACCCCTTCAGTCCTGATGATTCAGGTATGAACAAATCAAAGCCGGTTTTGGGTCAACAGACAGGTACAAGCTAAAAGGTTAAGACAAAAAGGGACTTGTTTCCATTGTGCCAAAACCAGGGGAAACCAGTGATTCAGAGTAGTAGAATGTGAATTTTCCCATGTTTCTTTCTAAATGTAGGTAGTACCAGATTGTGGTCGCTCCCTCTAGTAGTTAGTTCCACCACCCCCATACAATACCGCTTTTGTTTTGCACAGATGTAGGGATACTTATAACATGATCTCTCTCTCTCTCTCTCTCTCTCTGTGTCTCTCTCCTGTCCTTCCTCGTCCTTACATCTTACTAGACGGTGGTGTTCTGGAACCGGCCTCGGGGCTCGGAGCAGACCTGTTGGACCTCTACCAGAGAGGCGAGCAATGTGACATCACTATCCAAGTGGGGGATCAGGTCTTCCCCTGCCACAGGTTAGGGCTCTGTAGGCACTAGGCACACTCCAACAAGAACCACAATCTATATGGGTTTACATCATGTGTTCGTCTTTATCCCACTCTCATTAAATTTACGCACGTGCACACACACACACACAGACAGACAGACAGACAGACACGTGGCTCCTGCTTTTTGTCCAGGGATCAGTATGGCGGATGTGCCCTGCTTCTTCTGTGAGCGTGTGCAGACGGAGATTCCTCATCTCCTAGCCACGAGCGTGCATCACAGGGCGTTAACAGTGAGCCTATTCCAGCGATGCAGAGGTGGTGGTGATGGTGGTGGCCGGTAACCATGGAGACTGCCTGGTCTTTCCTTGCTAGTGCACGGGGAATCAGGCAGCCAAAGAAAAGCTGCTCCTCTTGGATGTGAGCAGAGCAGCCTGCCAGCCCCCCCTTTTTTTCAATGACATAACGAGAGTGCTACAACACTGACACGTGTGGCGGTTCAGTGTTGCAGTGGATCTCCCCACCATAGTCGTCAACTACCATTACCTGACCACACACAGGAGACGTGATATATTCAGTGATTTGAGCCATTCCTTCTCCATAGCTCCCAAGCTACTGTTCATTCAGTGCCATTTGTCTATGTCATACTTCATTACACAGGAATGAAACCACAGGGTTAGTGGCTAAGTCACAACATCATCCATCATAGTCATTTTAAGTGACAAGGATTTAGTCTCACTTATTCAATCTTATACCGTTGGCTTCTCTTTGCCGGCATACCATTGTCATCAAAGCTTTGTTTCTGTTACATTGTAGGTAACGGATCCATTTTATGGGTCGCTCTGGATTAAGCGTGTCTGCTAAATGCCTAAATTGTAAATTGAGTAAATATCCAGTTTTGAGGGGCGCTAGTTTGTTTTGAGTTCAATGTTTTAAAAACGCCATTGACAATGAAGTGAAAATGTACGTCATCTTGTCCCTAACACAAACATTAAATGCCATTAACAACAGAGAATCACCTAATCAACATGAGTTAGACTTTAATATATTAGCGCCCCTCACTTCACACGGGTGTGACTTTTGTAATTATTTTCTACTACATTTCCCAAAGAAAAATTTCAGATCAGATCTACAAGTTCATAACGTGTTGCAGTGCAATGCTTAGATGTTGCATAAGGCATAAGCCCTTTTTATGTGGCTTATTAAATTCATAATATATTACTTATTTTTATAACTTTGGGCCCAAAATAGATTGCTAACAAACAAATCTAGGAGTCAATAATTGTGAAAGTGCAACCACAACTTAGTAAAATTCTGAGGGTATAAAACAGTAGTGCAACATGAACTGAAAAATTAAAAATGCCGTGGCTAAATGGACCGGTCCGAACAGACCCGAGAAAACATCGGAAATGTACGTGGACTCTGTTTGAAACAGGACTGAGGAAAACTGGACCTAGTCCGAAACGAACCGAGGATAATTCAAATGTATTAGACCCGTCCAACCGTGGTATTCTGCTTCCCTCGCCCCAACTGAGAGTAATCAGACGAGCCTCAGCTGCGGCGTTGTCCACTCTGTTCTGTGTTGCAGACAGACAGACAGACAGAGAACATTTTCGCCGACTTTATACTGCCCATCCTGGCAGAAAATGTCCTTAAACATGCTCCATACAGATGACATTCCAACTTGCATTTCACATCGCTAAAATCCTCCATGGTGTTCAGCAGCAGTGCATTCAGTGTGCTTGAGATTGGCTGCGTTTCAATCATCTGTTTACGTTAAACGTGGCTCATTCATTATGCGAGAACAGACGATATGGATTTGGGCGTGTAATTACAACACACATGTCTAATTTTAAAACCGAAGGTTAAAGAGATTTATATATAAAATAGGCATGTGGTGCTCCAATTTATGCCAAGAACGCGGGACTCGTTCTTCTCTCCACAATCCGCCGTTGCCAAGACGAGGGAACTCTTTAATTTAATCAAGTAATTCAAAATTATATACAGGTGTATATTTAGTTTTTGCTTTTACTCACATGTTAGACAGCCTACATATGGATCTGACGTGCACGCGCACGCATGCTTATTACTCCTTTTTCTGCTAAAAATGAGACAATCTGGTGTTTGGGAGGTTATAATTCCATTCCTAACATCACGTGGACCAAAACAACTCCATCGCGTATCACCCGCAGCCTAGACCAAAGAGATTCTATATAAAGAGGCGAAACTCCCATTAAGTCCCATAGTAACAACCAGCGCTCAGTGCCTCCGCCATATTGGAGTGATGACGTGACTTCCGGTTACTTTAAAAAACTTTAAAGTCATGCTGTACAAAACAAAAACTTGTCTTTATCCTATTCTACTCTCATATATTGATTTACCAATTTATTTATCATAATTATTTAGGATCAAAGCAGAAACTAGTAGTAACATATTCATTCTGAATGTCAGTGTGTGCGCATGCATTTATGCACGTGCACACGCAACCGTGCATGTTTACGTGCATGTTTGAGGCGTTACATAGACAAAGTGCCGCGATATTAGAGTGATGGCGGCCATCTAGTGGTGATTCCAAGTATTTGTAGAATTTCGCCTCTTGTTCTAAAATCTCTTTGCCTAGACTGAAGCCACACTGTAGTGTGGTTGGGGGGGCTGCACTTCCTGGTTGCCCAGGATCTCTTCACGCATTTGACTGGCACTGGCAACGTGAGGGAATGTGTTAATGTTCCAGTACTTGTCACTTCACAGCCTCTTCTTTAGACATACGATATGATATATTATAATAGTGGTGGGTGAAACTGACCCGTTGATGCCTGCTTGTTTGTTATGATATATTATAATAGTGGTGGGTGAAACTGACCCGTTGATGGCTGCTCGTTTGTGTGAATTTGTAGGGCGATCCTGTGCGCACGATCTCAGTACTTCCGAGCCATGCTGAGTGGGAGTTGGATGGAGAGCTCCAGACATTGCATCACTATACAAGGGTAAGGCACAGTGTAACCATTATAAGATCCATAATGCACCTCCGCCCTCGCCTTACAGTGAAACGTATCATTGTCGGAAAAACAATGTGTGGCACATTAATTATTCATGCTTTGACACAGAGGTGTCTCTGTACAGGGGTTTCACTCTCCCCCAACGTGGCACAATATGCACACAGACCCTCACGGCCCGACCCACAAGCCATGGAATCTCAAATGAATGTCTCGGATTTCCACCCGCCGTGGGTTGCATTCTCCCCCTCCTGGAAGCACATAGTATATATACTGAATGTCTTCTGATCCGCTCCCTACCCCAGAGCCCAATATACCCCAGTGCAATCTCTTTGAAGAATGACGGAGGAAAATGAGGCCTACTGTGTTCTGGCGGAAAATGCGTCACTCACCCAAGCGCAGCTGATTTGAGGGTAACAGGGGGGAGATGCCTCTGTCACCGCAAAGGACGACTGCGATGATTGGGGGTGGTGGGGCGATGCACAGTGAACCCTTAGTAACCCTGGCCTCTGGCTGTAGTCACATGGACTGGTGCTGCTTGTGCAGTTTGTATTTTGACACTGAACTTTAAATCATTGACACGACTTGTGATAAAGGCTATGTGTCCGTTTTCCTACAAAAAGGCAATGACTAGTTCTGTTCATGTTTGGTTTCGTTTGGGTTAGGTAGTGGTACTCGTGGGAGGACGCGGCGGCCGCACGGTAGTCGTGCGGTAGTCACGCATAAATCATACCAAGACGAGACACGGCGACTAGTTGACTGGCAGACAGTCAATGTCTGCTATTTATATTATATTATATCACTACATAATGTAAAATCATTGATCTAAACAGCGTTATATAAACTAGGGATGCCACAAAGTGACCATCAGCCAAATCAAATGGTCGACAGACAGCTATGCCGATTAATAATCGTTTAATTGAACCCCCCCCCCCCCCCCCCCAAAAAAAGAATAAGAAAAAAACGTTTATTTTTTTATTTTTTGCACATGCCATGGTCACATAACCATTATATGTTGAGTGCATGCTTTGATGGTTACAGTTTTATAATCAGTTTTGATGAGTAAACCTTTGTGGAGATCTTGTGGAGAAGTAGTTTCATAAGGGGCTGGTATGAAGTACTTGATGATTCCGATACTGCTTGTGAAAACTCTTTTTCAGATTGGGGCCAGAGGAGATGGACATCCTTCTCCTGTTTATGTATGGGGCCATCGTGGACCTGCCTCCCAGAGCCAACATTAGGTATTACATGTCAACACACTACTAAGGCCTCACTCACACCTTTACATCTAGCATACAACAATGTTGCATGGTAAGGGGCACGGTGGCACAGTTGGTAGTGCTGTCGCCTCACAGCTAGAAGGTCCTGGGTTCGATTCCCGCTCGGGACGCTGTGGGCACTCCCTCCTCCGCGTCATCAGTGCCCATACCCGAGGCGGGGGTTGGCGATAGGGCCTTTCTGTGTGGAGTTTGCATGTTCTCCCCGTGTCCCCTAGGGTAGATACCCTCACAAAAACATGCCGTAATCCTGGTCTCTAAAACTACCTCCCCCTGGCCAGCCGGGGCGCCTGATGGAGGGGAAAGGAACTGGTCGGAATAACGTGTCCCTTCCACACGCTACGTCCGGCCGGGGAAATTCCCATCTGTCAGGTGAAAAGAAGCATCTTGGACTCCTCATGCATAGAAGGAGGCATGAGGTCAGTCCTCTGCCCCCCCCCCCCCCAGGTTGGCAGAGGAAGTGTAGCGCCCAGGATTACATTAGATAATTGGCACTGGGTGAAAAGAAAACTGGGTTACAAAATCATGGGATAAAAATTTAGAAAAAAAACAAAAAACAAAACAATGTTGCATGGTAGATGTAAACAAAGGGTACTGTAAGTGTCATGGCCGCCCCAATGCATTTCCAATGGAAGTCACATGGTTTGACACAACATTTTTGTTGTACGGCTTTCGGCTGTGTTTCGACTGCCCCCCTCCCCCTCATACAACAAAAATGTTGTGTCAAACCATGTGACTCCCATTGGAAATGAATTGCGAGCTTGCATCAGTCAACAAGTCTCATGCATCAGCTATAAAACAATCTGTTGTGCAGGTGTGAGTGAAGCCTAAGCATGCACATTCACATGGACTCTCAGCCCAGGACAAAGGCCCATAATAAAGCTAACCTACGGCTGGTGTCATCCTCTCTCCAGTCAGGTGGTGTTGGCTGCAGACATGTTGGGTCTGGAGGGGTTAAATCATGTGGTGGAGATGGTTCTGACCCGAGACTATTGCCGCTTTTTCCCCAAGGTCAGTGTTGCATTTGTTTGCAATTTCTGCAAAGACTGATTCGATGCTTAAAAGTGACATACTAATGTACATTATGCTTTTCAACATTTAAGAGAATATAATTTTCTTTTTTATACTTGCTTGTCGTTGTACCTTGCAGATATGTTCCCATCCAACAAAGTCCTGCTGTGTTTCAGTTCTCTTAACGCCCTCATTATCATGTTTCTCTGATACAACATGACATGTTTTGACTCCCGAGGCGACTTGTGCCTGTACAGCAGTGATTCTCAACCTTTTTAATTTTAAGGACCCCCAGTTTTATTTATACTTTAACTCACTGTTTCCCAAACAGTGGTTCTGGACTCATTTGTGCCTACGCACCAATTTCTATGGGGGACGACTTGAGTTAAAAGTGTGTGTGTGTGTGTGTGTGTGTGTGTGTGTGTGTGTGTGTGTGTGTGTGTGTGTGTGTGTGTGTGTGTGTGTGTGTGTGTGTGTGTGTGTGTGTGTGTGTGTGTGTGTGTGTGTGTGTGTGTGTGTGTGTGTGTGTGTGTGTGTGTGTGTGTGAAATCAGGGATCTCCATATATGGGCTTAATATTGATCATCAGGGATCTCCATCCCTGATGATGATGTGTGTGTGAAATGCTAATAATAATGATACAGATGCTTTCTTATATGCTTTCTTTGTTTTCTTTTCAGATGGCTGTTGATGGGGTCCAAAAGACAATTCTAGAGTGCCTATCCCTCAGCCAAGCCCTAGGCCTTCAAAGCCTCCACACGCTGTGTAAGCGGTGAGTGTGGATGGATACTGCATTAATCCAGGGAGTTGATCCCACTCAAAGAGTGTCAGGAATGTAGCAGAGGTTGTCTGGAAAGGTGCCGTTGTATTGAAAAGAGTGTGTCACCACAAAGGAGTGTTGTTACCAGTTGATGTAGGATCAGGAATATGCAGTCTTTGCTAGGGGTGGGTACCGAACCTTGGGACCAAGCAGGAACCGAACCGAACCTGCCGAGTACCAGGTACCTATCCAAAAAATTCAATTTTGGTTCTCCCTATTGGTTCCAGTCACGCGTTATTTATTTATTTTCTTCCCCTTTTATCTTCGACGCGCAGGGAAGAGGGAACACAGCTGATCTACAAGTCTACACCGCGTTGCATCAGCGACGCGTTGTGGGGTTGCAGATTGGCTGCTGCATGTAGTTGTCGAGTCTAGAGAGACGAGAGAGAGAAGGGGAGAGAAGGTGTGGTGTCGAAGTGACACAGGCGTGTGGTTGTGATGCGTGCACAACACAGACAGACACAGACAGTGTAGTAGGCTATGGATTACCTCTTGTTTGCCCAAATAAATGAATCCAAATAAATCGAGTAGTAAGCAGTTTCCAACTACAACACGAACACGTTGTGATCATGTGTAGCATAATTCATCCACACACACCGTCTTCTCTTTCCAGGTGTAGCCTATTAAACTCGATGAAGCAGGCCTCATCCGAAAGTTTAACAAAGTACACTCAAGCAACAGAGATTAGTGTAACATTTTAAGTCTCTATACAGAGGCAAAAACAAATCAAAACTGAAGCAGTGATATGAGGTAATATTTTTACCGTTGTATATCATTGAAAGGCAATAGACTACTAGACCAGTATTTTTCACCCCTTTTCATATCAAGTTCCATTATTTATTGGGCATTTGAGCCACGGACCACCATTTGATGAGATATAGCCTCTCGGACCCAAGACTTAATCATTTTGTTATCAATGAGAGACAACAGGCAAAAGATCAAAATAACAATTCTTCTACATTCTCCATTTGTGTAGACTTCTTGTAAATCAAGCAACGCAGATGTTTGACAATTTAACTCGAGTTAAAGATCTATAAAAGGGTCCATTTGGTTACCAACTCCATAATTTAGCTGGGGACCACCTTGAGGCTTGAACCCCCTCAAGGACCACTGGTGGTCCCCGGACCACTGGTTGAAAACCACTGTACTAGACTGACATAAGGTAAATATCTCACCTTGAAAGCAATGAAATGCAGTCATGTACTGCTATGTGTCAAAATGGGAAAATCTTATTTATTTTAGCTTTCAGTCAAAATCAGAAAATCATTTTGCATTCAGATAAGATTTTGTTTATTAATCTACCGGTATTTAATAAAAAACCAATATCACAATTTTTTGCGTGATTGACCTCGCCCGGAATGCAATTACATCACGCATTTCGGCGTGATTCCCCTTAAAAATATTGGCAATGGCATTGTTTTAATAACTGATCTCAATATTGACCCAATAGGTTTTGCCACAATCATGCAGTCTATAACAGTGACAAAGCCATGACAGCAATGGTCCAAAGAAATCTGTAAAAATATTTGATAGGCTACAGTAGTATTTTATTTATTTACCTCTTTTTTGTTTTGCAAAACTACATTGTATTGCGATCATGATGAATCTCTACAGTTCCAAAATAACCAGTGAATTCTTTCAGGAATATGTTTGCATGAAGGGATCTTCAATGCACTTTTACAATATTTTCCCTATTGGCAAAGCTCGTGTTCTCATTTAGATTTTTTTATTTGATCAACCAAATACAATTCGCATTCTCCAATACATTTTAATGACGGCGCTTTGAGCCTGTACTGGGAAACGTCATTATAATTTACTGGAGTATGTGAATGTGTGGTTTCTATTATTTTCCATTATCGTAACTCAGCTTCCGACAAGTGACGTTCGTAATCAGCTTGTAGTACAGTATGTTTATATCAACCAAAATGTCCTGCAAGATATGTTTTTAGCATTTATTTCTGAAAAGCTTCAGAAGAAACTAGAAAAAGTGCCCTTCTGGGCACAGGTCTCCACCAGGATGAGCAGATGTGAAAAATTCCAGGCAAAGGTTTTTCCTTGGCCTCTAGGGAGTTGGCATACAAAGTTATCCACAGATCCGTGCAGTTAGAGGTGAAAACAGTTTTCGGCCAGTTATAGCGCCACCTTGAGGCTGAGTTGAAATTGTTCATGTGGCATTTCGTCCTCGGCCTAGTGGGAATGTGGGTGCACAATTTCACGGAAATCACGCGATGTGTTCATGATTTGCAGCATTTTGTTTGAAACTGAGCACTCCTGTGAACTTTGGAAGCCAATCTTAACCAATCAGGATGGAGTCTGAGAAATCTGAAAGACTAGTTTCGTTGAATGGCTCTAGAGAGACTGTGTACCAATTTGCGTGATGTTTGGACGAAATCTGTAGGTGTACTGTGCAAAAACTTGTTTTGCACAAAGCGGCCTCCTGGTGGCGCTATAACAGGCCGTTCTGGAAAGTTTGGGGCAGAGGTTCATCGTTGGCATCAGGGAGTGTGTGTGCAAAATCTGGCATCGACCGGGTTAACGGTGCCCGAGATTAGCTGCTCACGGACGGACGGACGGACGGACACACGGACGGACGGACACACACACGGACGGACGGACGGAGTGCAAAACATACTCTCCCCCCATGCCTTCGGCCTGGTGGAGACAATAAGCATTTTCTTTTCTGTAGCAATAAACGATTTGCTAAATGGACATGTCATCATTTGAAGGTCACCAGAATTTGAATTAATTGCGCTAATGACAAGTTATGGCAATGGCAGCAAAAATAGGCTATACTCAATCGTGGCCTTTTAGAGCCATCACTGCTGTATGAGAATATTGCATTCAGAACACACCAAAGGTCACGAAGATCTTGAATGCTGAGGAGATGTGCCCTTTCATTTTTGAGGATTTAAACAATGTTTATCATTTGCCTTTCTCTGCATACTCTTCACTCAAGCTTGAGCTACTCTCTTCAATGCATTGCTGTCACATTGCCAGTGAGGGTATGGCACCATTCCAGTATCAACTCATTTTAAGTAAATCACATGAACTCAGGGTGTTGTTTGAGCTCAGTGGGCTATGGTGGCATTGTTGTGCATTCAGAACAGATTAATGGAGACAAAGTCGCTTTGAACTTTCCTGTCTCTGACCGATATTCAGTGCAATGAAATGAGATAATTGTAGGGCGTGGGATAATTGTAAATAAATATACGCTCGAGTGCACCTGAGTGAGCGTGAAGTGGTACTGTTGCTGATTAACTTTCTGCTCATTTTAGTTCCCACTGCAGTGAATATACAGATAAGTACTGTATATGTAGGTCAGAATGTTAGAAGCTGTGGGCTGTTTTGATGGTGTGTGTGGGTGTGGGTGTGTGTGCTTCTGATGTGATGAGTCACGCGTGTGTGAGAGTTCTGCACTGTGCAGCACTGCATACAGTAGTTGATTCCACAGCCTAATATACTGTAACTAACTGTGCCTACATATTTTGAAAGTGGGTATATTAAGATTGTCTTGAATTCCGTTGATTGAGATAGTTAACGACATATGATCAAATCTAAGAACTAGGCACTATTTTGGAAATGTGCCATGATTTCAGGATTCTTTGGCTGAAGTCACCCCATGTTGCAAGCCAGCGAGGTTAATGAATCTGTCTGGCCTGGAATTTGGCAGCATAGTAGCTTGTCTGAAACGGTCCCATCACAGAGCTGACCTAAATTACAGATAGAAACAACTGAATGTTCAATGCAGATGAAACGCCACTTCCTCCTCCTAACCTTATGGCCCCCTGCTCACACTGTGTGCATTGTGTCACCACCACAGCTGCCATATAGCAGATGATGGCCTCACACACAGTAGACATTGTTTGAAGATAATGTACATGCATGACAGAGAACCAGTTATTTACTGATGATTTAATTTGAAAGGCATTAAGAAGTCAAATTGTAGTGGCGGTCTGGAAATTGGAAAGGAAGGTCGCCGGTTCGACCATCAGTCAGTTCACTCAGTCTGTTGAAGTGCCCCTGAGCAAGACTTATATTCTGAGCAGCCATCTGCTGGGTGAATCAGTAAAAGTAGTAAATATTCCCCTTATTTTCCCTTCCTAAGTGATGTGTATTTTATAGGTGGGTTGTGGAACATTATCTGAAGTGCTGGTCAGAGAGGAACTTCTCCCTTCTGCCATGTGAGCTCCAGAGAGAGTTTCTTGCAGCCATAACTGAAAACATGGTGTGTATTCCTCACACAGCATACAGTTGCACAAATATCCCATTCTCCCATGTACATTTAGTTTGTTTTTTGTTAGTTTCTTTCCACAGGAAGGCAATTTGTGAATGATCCAATAAAATGTCTTTATTAAATTATGAATTGTTAATGATGAAGAAATTATGGCATGTAATTCAAATGTTGATAGATTGGTTTTTAATCAGTGTTTGAAATGTATAATGAAGCTGTTTGCCTTCTGCCTTTCATCACCACAATATTGTGCTGTGTATTAGCACAGTACACAGTCAAATGGTCAGTGATAATTTAACCATTGTTTGTAATTAGTGTGGTTGCCCTAACAGGGCAACCAGACTATTGACTATTGTTATTGTGTGTAGCCGCACACACTCGAGCCATATGTCAAATCGACCGGCTTCAATCGTGTGCTTGTATTTTGCTAAGAGATCCGTTGTATAGTTTAATATTAATTAATTAGTTCTCCATAGACTTATAATGGGGAAATCGAAGACTAAATGGGGCGGGGGGGTTCATAATAATTATGAAAATTAATTGAAAAGGAATTACATCAGTCGGCCTCATGGTGGCACTATAACAGCCCACTTTACGTTTTTCTTATTCCATGGATTCCTTGGGTCATGATGCATTTCCACATATAGGCCACGCCCATTTTCGTCAGGAAAAAAATCCTGCTAATTTGAATTTTCTCCAACACACATGATCTCCGAACCTATCCGATTAAAACACTAACTGCAGAATTTTGGCAGTGCGTAACTGCGTATCGTTCGGCCATAATCGTCGCCCGAAGATAGTAGGAGGGGCCTATTTGACAAAAAATGCCATAAATCGCGAACGGAATGTCACGGGAGGTTCAATCAACCAAGTTCCAAAAGCAATTCCATTTTCATCCATAGGGGGCGCCGCAAATGTGAGAAATGTAACCGTTTGTCGCAAAAACATGATTTTTGGGGGATAAATTACATTGTAATTGGCTGGCAAAATTAGTGGGAGGGGCCTATGTAAGCGACTGCGGCAACCACACTTTGCAATTTTTCAAAATTGCGACTTTTCTAGTTGTAACTCCAAGTGTACAGAAAGAAACCAAATGGACCCTTGTTGATCTGTAACCTCGTTAGGGTCCATTTGCTTCCATTTGTACACTCCCAGAGTTCTTAATGTCTGTGGCAAGAATTATTGCCTTCTAAATTCGACTTTCCCACCAATTATCACGAACACTTGGCCAAAGTAGTCTCCCGGATTTGGCGAGTGGCTTCACTTTGCTTTATGTTGTGTGCACGTTTGTGTTCTTCTAGATGTACTGCAAGAGCTACTTTAGCTGATTGATGTTTATCCACAGACAGCGAATGATGCTGTGAGTGTGCTCTGTGGCACTGAGCAGCTGATTGGCAGTCTCCCCGAGGTCAAGTGGGCCAAGCAGGTGATGACTCTGGCCACAGAGCTGCAGGACTACAGCCTCAGTGTGATCATCAGCCAGCTCCCCGCAGTCATTCACACCGACACCTTCCAAAATCTACTCTGGGTAAGGGAACATTGATTGATTGACAACAGAGCGGACAGAAAATACAACGTTTCGTCATCACTGGCCTTCATCTGCTCTGTTGTCAATACATTCTTTTGGTGTGTGTCTCCTTTCTTATTAATTTTTTAGATCCTGCACCCGTTGCAATTTGTGCATGTGCGTGCACCTCTTGACCATCCCTAATTGATTTAAAACCAGGCCGGGAACCCATTTTGGGGTTCTATACAGTATGTACAGTATTCAAAAAAGTAAAAAATTTGATGCTGCTATATAAATATTTGAAGTTTTTCAGAAAACTTAGGTCAGGATTTAGAGGCGTTTTTAGAATCGCCCTCAGGCCTAAATGGGTTAACACCGATTTATGCTTTGTCGCTCACCAACTTGCAATTTTTGTGTGTAAAAAGTCCTCACTGTCAGCCATGTCAGGGAGAGCTGCACCACTCCTCTAAAGTGTGACATCAAGGCCGCCTTTCACCTAAGTGCAATGGACTAGAATTCACAGGAATTGGCATGATGACTAAATTGGGATGAAAAGAAAAATAGAACCATGTGGATATCGGGACTGATTGGCTCCAATGTGGCCAGCCTGTGGCATCAGACCGTCAGTAATCTGGGATGTGTTCATGACATAAGACCCCAAAGGTTGGTTTAATTCTGATCACAGCCCCAATGACTTCCGCTATGAAATTAAAGTAACAAAATGTATTAAACGTATGTGGAAAGAAATGTGTGGATGTCATTCTGTGGCCTACTGGCAGTGTGCACAAGAAATGTGGCGCTGGTCGGTCCAAACGGTTTGCGTCAGACAGAGGCACACACTCGGATTGATTACAGACGGCTTGCTTCTTGCAGACACGCTGTAAAAAAAATACAATGCAGTCATATGATAAAGTATACGTTTTACATGTGCCACTCGCACTCCCAAAAGAACAGATTCAATATTGCCCTCCAGTGGTTTTCTCAGTGTTTGGTGTGTGTGTGTGTTTCCAGAGAGAAAAGATCACCCGGGAGCCCGCCCTGTTGAAGAAACTGTGCTCCGCCATCAGAGAAGGTGTGACTGTGGACAACTGCTGTGACCTCTTCTTGGCCGTGGAAATTCTGTACAGGGAGGAAATGGAGCAATATGTGCATCAAGAAGTGAGCAATACATACTGTATACAAGTTTTATTTTGTATTTGTACATTTTAATTTCAAATACACTTAAAGGACAACTTTTGTTTTTTACAACCACGGTTCATGTTTTAGGTTGTTATTAGAGAAAGCAAAAGATGAGCGTAAATTTTGTTTGATTTGCTGCTTTCTTTTGTTTTAGCTATTTCTGACAGGGGCATTCAAACATGGGGCTAAAAAGTTTATAGCGATTTCTTTTTTAATTACTATAGTCCTACTAGACCCCATAAAATTACATACCACAAAAGATCACGGGATCGATTGAATGCGAAGGGGGAGGTGACAAACGGTCACCTCCCACTGTCATAGTGAGCCTACAACACACAGTATGGCATCCCACTAGTACTCCCCCTTCACATTCAGTAATCCTGTGATCTTGTGTGGCCAGATGTAATTTCCTGGGGTCGGACTATAGTAAATAATAATAAAGAAATCACCGTAAAAGTTTGTCAAAATATATGTATTTCACCCCATCCCTATCCCTAAAACAAAACTGGAAAAAAAATGAACACTCATCTTTTACTTCCTCTAATAACAACCTAAAACATGAACCGTGGTTGAAAAAAGCTAAAGTTGTCCTTTAAGCCAGGGGTTCTGAACCTGTGGGTGCTTAATGATCATATCTGGTTTCAGCATTTATTTATGATGAATCTTCGCTATTATTAAGGTTATTGTAGCGACCAATTTGTATTGTGGGTGGGGAGGGGGGCGGGGCGGGGGCCGTGAGACACGGCCAAAGCATTTCCGGGGGTCCCCAGCCAAAAACGTTGAGAACCCCTGCTTTAAGCTACATTTCCGAAGAAACAACAGTGCTGTGTGTTTTCAAAGTTTATTTAATATACAGTATATAAAAAATAAGTAGAGTCTGCACACTGGTTGCAAATATGGGAGCATTGTGATGCTTGGTTAATTTAATTCCAATCGGCCAACCGGAAAACAATTCATAAGATACCACTACAAGCATTAAATCTTCCGTTGTTTATTGTAAATTCCCCCCCCCCCCCACCCTCCCAAAACACCCACTCTCACGCACATGCATGCAGTCGTGCATGCACGCACACACACACACACGCACACAAAGAATCGGGTTTAGATATTTTGTACGCCATTTTCTTGGGGAAATGGCCTGGCTGCATGAGTGAAGGCACACGGCAGTATGGATTAAACTAAGAGACACTGAGTTATGGGAGTGGCCTGCACTAATCTGGCTGTTATATCCGCTGGTGGGAGAGGCAAAGTGGGAAAGTGATGAGGTGACTTGGCGGAGAGTAGAATCATAGCTCCTCCCTGACAGGTTTTGGTTATTATTTGTAATATATATATAGAGAGAGAGGTGAAGAAACAGCCAGTTGTTAGCCACAGCCAGGCTGTGACATCAGTGATTTAGCTCAAGTGGATTCTGAGTGAAGCAAAGGGGAGGGAGGGAGGGGTATTGGTTGCTATGGTGAAGGGCTCTTCAAGCAGCTGCTGATTCGCTTGTGCCGAAGCGCACCCTTTTCCATTCTCCTCCTCTCCTCCTCCCTCCCTTTCTCTCACTCTCTCCCCCTCCCTCTGCCAGCCGTTCAGCCAAGAGATTCGTACACTACACGAGAGGCTGTGGACCTTCTTTCTCCAGTCTTTTTATGCCATCCGCCACACGCAGGGATGGGAGAGGCTGCCCTTGATGTACAGTGAGAAGATACTGGCAGGTATGGGGAGGACATCTTTAATCTGGGAGCTTTGAGCCGTGAGGCTTTCTGTAACTGCACGGCTGTCCAAATCTCCACTCTCAGGATATTCATGCTGCGGTGTGTCCTGCGTGTGTGTTTGTGTGTGTGTGTGTGTGGGGGGGGGGGGGATTTTTCTGTGCCTTACCAAGCTTATAGATGATGGCTCTGCATCGTGAGAGATAAATGCACCAGAGCCATTGGTGTGTATGTATGCTGCCTGCTGATGGAACCAACCTGCAATGGTTCCTTTTGCACAGCTGCTTCACCACTGCTGCTCCATTCATTATTTTGCTAGTGCTCCTCGTGTACTATTTTCACCCTGTTGTTGTTTTTCTGTGGGGTCGGGGGTGACATTTTAGCTGCCCTAGACAGATGAGTGAGTGTGCGACTGTGGGCTATCATGGTAATGCGCCAGCCGTACTCTAGCATGCTCTGGTGTTTTAATGGGTGGGGAATAACGGGTCCACAAATCAAGAAGAAAATCCAGTTCTCTCATTCGTTAGCTTGTTGTGTGCTGAAATGCACTACATGAATAATTGATTTGGCTAGATTTCAGCTCTATATGGTTTGCTATTACAGGTAGATTTCTTGGCAATGGAATCACAGAGGCTGTGTCTGAGATGAAAACAATACACAAGCATATTGACTAAATAAGCAACACTGGTTATTTTCACCATGAACAGCCACCATTTTGTAGGAATATTATATATTTAGATATAGGTGTGTGTGTGTGTGTGTGTGTGTGTGTGTGTGTGTGTGTGTGTGTGTGTGTGTGTGTGTGTGTGTGTGTTGAAAACAATGTTTGCTAGATGGACACAGCTGATTGATATGCTTGACTGAGTATACTGTATGGTGTAGCTTTGTTTTGCCTTCGTCTTTTTATACTAATTTTGACCGAGGATTGCTGCTGCAGGTTGGATTGCTGAATGTGAACTCATCCAAGTGTCCAGAAAGACTGTTCTAAATGTTTGATTTAGATTTTAGAAGAACATCATATGTTGCTGTAATGCCACTGGAAGGTCTGTGGTTGTAACTTGGAATGTGTTTGTTATTCTTCCCTGAAAGCTGCTCTTGATGTAGGAGACGACAGAAGACTTGGTAAAAAGCCTGTATTCACCAGTTCACAGGTACATGATACTCAATATTCATACCTTTTAGTTCCATCATATTTACATTTTTGCTGGGAAATTACTTGGAATGCATTTTAAAAACACTGGCTCAGTTAGTTGATGAGTCTATGAGCTCATTTTAGCTCAGAGAAATCCATGTAAGTCTGTATAATCCATTATTATAATCACTGTGCAACATGCAACAACTCACAGTACCGATAATATGCAGTATAAACACAACAGTGCTCAACAGATACTGTTACTGTTCTGTGTATGGGAGAGGGACTGATGAGATGTTTAGCATGAGAAGCGCCACACACCTTCCCCTACTGTAGGTGTTGACACAGACAGTTCTGATACATCCTGCAAGAGAAGTGCTTCTGTTATGCTTTATTAAAGATAGGGAAACCGAAAAAAGGACAAAATGAGAAGTTCAAAAGCGGCTGTACAGGTAGCAATACAAACACTTTATTTCAAAATATATAGTTTATGAGAAGGCCAAATTATAACATAGGTACTGTTTTTTCATATTTTAATTTAATTTTCCAGCATTTATTTAAGTATCGGTTGCCCTGTCTAACCATTTAAGGTCTATTCAATAATAGCTGATCTACAAGCTTACGACAGGTCACGATGCAACGTCTTGTGAGCTTGTAGACTATTTATTTTTTATTTTTGTCATGCTCAAAATAGGTACACTAGGATGAAAGTGCTTAACTACTTTTCTTACACAAACAACAACTGAACACCGGGCTTTGTGTGTGCCCCCCGTAACAACATGAAGCAGCCAAGTCTATGGACACTATACTGCATACTGGGAAGTTTAGTTATTGTCACATGACCAATGTGGTTTCTTCTGATTTGTTTCTTGCAGCCGAAGCCTGTAAAATGCCAGCCACCTGCACCTGAGAGCCCTCCTATGCACAGGACCCAGAAGGTCTCCAAATCCACGATTGTCGGTCCTCCTCGCTTTCCTGTGGCAGCCATGAAGTCTGATGGACTAGGGACATCTAATAAGCCAGGAGATGTTCAAGCATCCAGGGCAAAGAATGGGAAAACCAGACCCAGTGAGCGTAGTACGGCTCCTAAAGCAAAGGCATCCCCGGCCGCACCAGTCGCCAATGGCTCAGAAGTCACAGGGGCGAGGCGGGAAACTGCGACTGCCAACGGCTTCCGAAGCGCCGCCGGTGTTAAGGACCCAGAGAAGAGGCCTAGCCCCGGGGCCAGGCCAAAAACCTCCCCCCCAGGCTTCACATCCCCAAGCCCGACTAAGCCAGTGAAACCTCTGAAAAGCACAGTAGTCAAAACAGATGGCCCCGCCCAGCCTCAACCCACCGCCTCATCCACGTCAGGCAGTGTCTCGCCAGAGAACAGCGCCGGAAGCCCACGCAACAGCAGCCAGGCCATCCCAGGTTTGTGATCCATGTCGGTTTTAATTAATTGTGGAGTGTTGGAGCTGACGCTGATTGCTTTTTAGCACATCAGCATAACCAAGTAGATATGCCGGAGAACTGGCTTCAGGCACATGTTAGCTGATGAGACTTATACATTCATTAGCATGAAGCATGCTGCACACACAATGGTCTTGGATATTTGTGGATACTGGAAGTGAAAAAGCACACTGTCTTCAAATTCAGTTAAAGGCTTTAATGGGAAATCACAATGTTCCGGTCTATAAGTCCTTCATCCGGCTATCTTTATGAACCAAACAGAGAGAGACCATCCTTTGTAATAATAATAAAACATTATTTGTATAGCACCTTTCATGACATTAAATGCAGCTCAAAGTGCTTTACAGAGCAATGGAGAAGAAAAGAAAAGAAAGGCATAAAATATTTGTAGGTTGTCTAACCTATGGTGGACCTATTTAAGGTGACATGTGCTCTCATCATGAATAAAAGAGAACAATCATAAATCAGCTCATTCAACATTATTAGTAATCATGACAGTATACAGGTAATAAGGGTGTGCAAGAGACTTGCTTTTTAGAGATACTGGGAGCGAAATCTATTCATTAACGATAGTTTCATTGCCTTTATTTATCCCATGGAAGGAACGTTTGTTAGCAATGGCAGTAAACACTACATTGAGAACTGTAAATGAAAGCTACCAAACATACCTAAAATGAAATATAGGTAGAGGGTAGTTAACTGCAGCACCATGACCTTAGTGGTACAAGGTGACATCCATCCACAGACATAATGTACTTCTAAGACCGTTCAAATATTTAATAAAGGACAGCTTTCTCTTTTCCGTAGTGACCTCTAAAGAGACAGGGATTAGGCCATTATAGAGGCTACTTCATAAGTCTGTTGATCCTGTTTCGGTATTAATTTATCGTACATGATGTCAATGTATCAACATTTGTTGCACACTAGATTGCCCTTGTCGGTAAACTGAATGCATCATAATTTACATGTAGACTAACTGCATAACAGCAAAGGTCAAACCCCAATACACCTGTTACTAGGGTTATAGGGGGTATGACCAGAGCTTTTGTGGTGGCGAATGCTTGTTTGGGGGAGGTGGGGTAATCGTTACTGATGCCAGTTTCCTCCGGGACTCAGATGTCCATCCCTCTTCTTACAATAAAGGAAGAGAAATAGAGTGCCATATGTTATCCCTCCCCCACAAATAGTCTTTATGCTTTTAAACCTCTGCATTCTGGGCCTTCAGCACTAACCGCACCAATGCAACTCCTTGCAAATGCCTTGGGGATAATGGTGCAAGTAGTTGTATGTTGCAAGGAGTTGCATGGAAAAGCATTGGTGTGATTTAAGCTTTTAAACAACAGCAACAGTACAGAGCCTTTTAACGTTTTTAGATTGTATTCAGGAGCAGTGTGTATTATTATTGTCAATACACATACAGAATGTATATGACAGTCATCAGACTACTATTTATTTTATTCATCAAGGTTCTTTATTGATTGTCTTATTTTCTAAATATTTGTCTTATTGGTGGATTATATTCACATTGGTTAATAATGTTTAAGCGTGTTGGCCTTTCAGCATCACCACAATAAAAAAACAGCCTTTGTTTGTTATTCTCAAAAGTAATAATACTTAGTCGTGGCATATACATGGGGTGGTAATCTGTGTTTTCTTTTAGGGCCCAAGCCAAAACAGCAGACTAAGGTGATGAACAAGTCTCCTGTGACAAAGCCTCAGAAAACAGACACAACAAAGACCAACAGGTGATTGTTTATTCCTGGAGTCATGTTTCAGACACTTGTCCTTGAGAAACGCTAGAAACAACTTTGCTGCCCCCCACTGTTGTCCCATGGTAATGCATGAATGACTCAAACAGAAAACAGTTTGTACCCAGATATCAGGCCACCACCATTCACTGTGAGTATGTCGCAACACCCCCACTCTCACAGACAGGTCTCTATTTTGTTTTTTTTTCCACTTGGACGTCAGCAACAACTCTTTTTTTTATTTAAGATTGAATGGCAACTGCCATTTTTGCCTAGCTAAAGTATGCCTACCTGGGAATTTTGGCCGAGAATAGGCTAACAATTGAACAAAAATATAAATAAACCACTATCGTCCCCTCCCCACACTCATCCCCCCACCTGCCAGATGTATATTACATTGAAAACATGTTTTAATGGCTCTGATTGGCTATTTCTTGCATTAACACAGCCCTACCAATAAGCCAAGTATGAGAGAAAGCAGTAAAGGCAAGCTGGGCGCTGCAGAGAGATCCACTGCAGTGACATCCAGAGCGGACATGAAGGCGAGAAGCACACCTGCAGCTAGTGCAACGGAAAACCATGGTAAGATCTGCATGATTTAGTAATTCACTCAAACTCAAAAGCATTGGTTTTCTTTTCTATTCTAACATTGTGTTCTCTATATAGTTTCGAGACACGGATCTGCCATGAAAAAACCTGCGTCGCCCAGGAAAGAGGACAACAAGGATGCGTCCAAGTCCTCAGCAGCGAACAAAGCAACCAATGAAGCCACTAAGAAAAAGATGACAAAACCTACTTCATCAACTGGAGCCATGACTAAATCCAGCACTAAAGGCTCGTCGGTTACCTCCAAGCAATCTCCGCTAGCAAAACCAGTAGCAAAGCCAAAAAGTGCTACTGAATTATCCACAGAGAAAGGCTCACCAAAATCTGGGGGAGCTATGAGAGCCTCAAAGAAACTGGGAACTAAAGGGAAAGAGGCAGTGAATGGCAAAAATGTGGACTGCAAAATAACATCTTCTACACCTGATAACACTGGAGTTGCAGAACATAAAGAGAGCTCCTCAGACACGGTTTCCTCTCACCAAACCACAGCACACAGCAGTGACAGCACCCATTCATTAAGCCGAGGTGCAGGGGATTCACAATCGCGTTCCCTTTCCTTGAATTCAGAGTCGGACCCAGAGCACAGTCTCCAAAAGACCAAAATTCAAACAGTTGAGAACAGCAGTCGAGTCGAGTCCATTCTACCACCACCAACTCTCCGAGCAACCCATGTCACCTCTGTTATTGCCACTCCTTGTAAACAGAGTAAAGGGAAACACTCGCCAAACTCTGCCATCCCTGCCAAACTCGGCTCCCTGAATTCACCCAAAGACACAGAGCTGCCCCCGGACACCCCCTGTAGCGTGGGCAGCTCCGAGACCCCGCTGGAGGACTCATGGAGAGGTATCCATCACCAGATCACCCCTGAGTCAGAGACTGGCAGCAACACTACGTCTTCTGATGACATCAAGCCACGCTCGGAGGACTACGACGCAGGAGGCTCGCAGGATGACGACTGCTCCAACGACCGAGGTGTGTCCAAGTGCGGCACCATGCGCTGTCACGACTTTTTGGGCCGCAGCAGCAGCGACACCAGCACACCAGAGGAGCTGAAGATATGCGAAGGCGGGGCCGGCCTGAGAGTTGAGGTGCGGCTCCGAGGCCGAGAGGCGGAGACCACCAGCGAGGAGGAGGGAGCGCGGCTGCGCCCCCGCTCCTGGCTGCACAGGGACGAGCTACCTGCAGAGGAGCAGCCTGCCGATGCCTTCACTGCAAAGAGCGTTCCCGACCACCAACTCTTCTCTGAGGAGGAGGACGACGAGGAGGAAGAGGAGGAGGAGACTGAAGATGAGAGGTCAGAGGTCGAGGTCCTCCCCGGTCAGGGCCTTGCTCCCCCCACCGAACCCCCGCCCCACTTTCAGGGAATCGTCAACCTTGCGTTCGATGATGAAGCCGGTGAGCAGGAGAATGAGCAGACTGATTTCCAGTCAGCCTCTAATTTCCGTCGCTCTGTGTTGCTCTCTGTCGAGGAGTGTGAGGAGCTGGCCTCAGAAGAAGGTGGCATCCAAACCCCACCCCAAGAACCTGACAATACTCTCACACCCTGTGACGTTTTTGAATGTGACTCTAAAACCCCTCAGCCCGACCCTGTCCCTTCCACTGAACAAAAGAACAGACTCTCAGACCATCTGGAAAGCACAGAGCTGGAGGGCAAACAACTCTGCACTGAGCAAGAAGATAAATCAGAGGTAAAGGAGTCTACTCAGTCTAGGCAAGCAGAGTGTCCGGTAGCTCAGGTGGATGGAGTAGAGTCGATTATCCTCGGCTCTGACAATGACGCCAGAGACCTCCCACCCCAGGAGCGGCCGTGCCACCTGGACCTCAGACATACTGAGCAGTACAGCAATGGGAAGCAACGCAAGAACCCTGCCAAGCCCTCAGACAGCAAGAGAGCTGATTTATACCTAGACTTAAATGAGCCTCAGCTGACAGAGGACTCTGCTGTACTTACCGCACAATCCCCAGCAGGTAATGTATGATCTATGGACCCTCCTAGAAACCCAAGTCAAACCCCATCCTCTTCCCAAACTCCATCGATGAAGGTTTTGTTTGGTCCGATGCCTAGACCATATCTGCATCCAACACATTAACATATGGTCTCCTTTAGAAAAATTACATGGGGTGGTAATCTGCAATTATTGCAATTACTAGTTTAAGAACTAGTTAGACATGCCAGTACATTGATTAAAATGTATTATGAGCAGTCATCTCTTGATCTGCTCATAGCTAAATGGCTTGATCTCAAAATCATTTACTGTGCAACTGTTCTACATTTGAATTTGTAACGCCAATATCCTTTTTAAGGATGGAGATTGGTCTCATTAAAACACTAAAATGTACATATTTGACAACTAAACTACCTAACATCAGAGGCACTTAGCCCTTGATGTCACCGTTTACATTAAAATAAAGGGAAAAAGCAATGTTCGTTTCAACAACATGGATAGAATTGTTTGTATGTCAAAATTAATGCCATGTGCTGGTTTAAAGAATCCACCTTGCGACAAGGCCTGTGACATAGTCATATCAATGCACTTTGATGTACATATAATGCTAGTTAAGTTATTTTCATTGTCTCTTTTATGTCATGAGATTTAGAGCAGGTTTTGGCCATATTTTGATTTTAACAAACACAAATCCTGAGTAAGCAGTGTTTATTCTATTTTATGAAATTCAATTACAAATTCATGCTGTGTGGCAAGTGAATATGAGATTATAAATCTAAAATATTTGTATGACATTGACCACAATAAACTGCCACTTTAAATTGACTGCTTTTGAGACATGGTGTTACACCAGGGACCCTTTCTCCCAGGGTCCTTTGTGGAGCCATTTTAACTTTGTCCTCCATAAATTGTACCTGTGATTCAGCTTAATACACTTGCAGACACATGCATGCTACTATTAGAGACCATTCGTTGCTTATCATTATTTTATTCCATCCAACATTTTGTTTTATGTTTGTTTTGATTTTTGTATCCATTATCTTTTGCCATTCCCATTAGACTGGTGTTTCTAGATAGAGTCTCAAGAAAATAGTGTTTTGTAGTATGAGCTTTTTGTTCAGTAGATTTTGTTTAGTCTCCTGTACTAGTATGTTGCTGTGTTTCTAGAACAGACTTAATGGTTCTGCCATGTCTCTCTTTTTTCACTGTCATTATATGGAAAACCCTGCTACCAGTGCAAACATATTAAATCATTATTTTGTGCTTTCAATGCCAAACGTGCATTTTCAGCACCTTAGGTTTTACAGTGAAATTGTTCATTTATTTGGAAAGACAAATAACAATAATAATGTCAGAAGGTAATTGGTGGTGTTCATTTGTTCTGCTACTCATTGTTGCTTGCATTTAGGGTTTTGTGACCGTAATACAGTCTTTATGTTGGGACAGTTCATCGAAAGAGCTTCACAAAAAAGATATTCATGCCTAAGACATGAAAGCTCACTAGTGTTAATGCATGGTTTACTGTCTTTTTGACACTGGTGGATAAAAGAGACACATTCAGAAAAAAGACATTCCTCTGTATTACCTTTAAGGCAGCTGTTCATCGTTCTCCTACTTCTTTTAAGCAGTGATCTAGTACTAATCAAAAATATTAGCCATTGACTGACCATAATGTGGCCAGATGTGGTGATAACCTTAGTGAAACTGCTTCCCCACCATACGGTTTTGACCCAACTACAGTGGGTGATCATTTGCATCAGTTGCATTAAGGGTGGAAATTCAGTAATGTTTTATTGTAACTGTGAGTAGTATCAGAATATCTCTGACATTAAAAAACAAAACAAAAACTATGGAGGAATGAAACATGTTGTCATTCTGCAGTATTGTCAATTGCTTTTAGGCAACATTGGTTGTGACAGATTGGATCAAACCAGCAAACATGAACGCCGTCCATCCAAAGCCCTCTCGCCCATATACGAGACGGATGTGGGCGAAGCAATTGAGCGCTGCTCGCACAAGGACAAGAGTAATGTACAGCGGACCGAGGAAGAGAAGCAGAGCACAGACGATGAGGTGAACTGTGAGTTTGCCGAGCGAGACTGGAGCCTTCTCAGGCAGCTGCTCTCCGACCAGGGCTCCAGTCTGGGCGTCATAAACCCTGTGCCCGAGGAGCTGAACCTGGCCCAGTACCTCATCAAGCAGACACTGTCCCTGTCACGGGACTGCCTGGAGACTGAGGCCTTCTTGCCCCACGAAAAGGAGACTTTCAAACGTTGGGCGGAGCTCATCTCGCCCATGGAGGACTCCTCCACCAGCATTACTGTGACCAGCTTCTCCCCGGAGGACGCTGCGTCTCCACAGGGTGAATGGACCATAGTGGAACTGGAAACGCATCACTGATGATGGTCTTCAGGAGGAGTTCCTCTGATGGGCAGTTGTCACCTTTCTCTCTGAACGTTTACCAACTGCGACATCGTCTTAATTTATTCTCACATATCTCTCCATCTCTAGCGTCTCCTGTTCTTTTGGTCAACTTCAGTTTTGGGACTGAGCAGCAACAAGTATCTTTTTTTGCATTTCCCATAGCGATGCCCTAATCATGGACTGTTTAGACATAAATGGGCTGTTATGCATGTGGATATTTTTCTGTTTACTTGGTGTTGCTTCAAAACTGTAGGAAAGAAGAAAAATAGACAAATACATTGTTCTGATGATTGACTGGTATTTCCTAAAAAAATAAGGCAAGTTGGCCTCTTGACTTACGTTTACTGTAATATTTAAGTTAATAAAAGGATGTTTCTGAATAAATCGAAACTGTCATGTCCTTGTTACTGTAGTGTGTGTGTGTGGGGGGGGGGGGGTATACTTAGCTTTAAATACTTTTGGAGGTGCATTTCAATTTGATTTATTGGCTAAAAGTAAAGTTTCATCAAATATAATCCGCCTTAATATTGATTTGATTCTGATACCACTTCAAAGCTGTTGTTGCAGCAGGTGTCCAAACAGCCAATCACACTGGATCGTTCCAGCCTATGGGATCTAATAGTAATAATAATTACAGCAGTTACAAATATTCTTTATGAATGTAAATATCCAGACATTAGACATTCTATTAATCTCAGGTCTGGGCCTGGCACTGACATTTTCTTAGGTTTGTCTTATTACAAAGTGTCCACAAGAGGGCAGCAGAATCAATGTAAACACCAGCCTGGAGATGACGGTTGTAATGGCCCAAACCCTGGAGAAGCTTTTCTTACAGACAGAACAAAATGTATTACCTCCAATTTACAAAAAACAAACTAAACAAAAACTCGCTCCTTTGACTGGGTCGAATAAAGATATCAAGGAGTCAAAAAACACTTGAAGGACAGCTAGGGCCTTATAAGAGTTACAAAAGTAATATCAACATCTTAATACTGTCCAATACAGGGGTGTCAAATTATGACAGGCAATGTCAATATTCAGACATTTGACATTCAATATATAGCCTACAGTAGGCCTACAGTACAGGTGTGACACTGACATTGTTTCTTAGAAGTTTGTCTTATTACAAACTGTCCACAAGAGAGCAGCAGAATCCACATAGTTTTCTTCTACACACAATCTAATCTGGGAAGGTATATTTATGTCATCTAAATTTCAGTCAGGTCATTTAAATATGTATACTGTGTGTGTGTGTGTGTGTGTGTGTGTGTGTGTGTGTGTGTGTGTGTGTGTGTGTGTGTGTGTGTGTGTGTGTGTGTGTGTGTGTGTGTGTGTGTGTGTGTGTGTGTGTGTGTGTGTGTGTGTGTGTGTGTGTGTGTGTGTCTGGTTGGACGGACGGACGGACGGACGGACAGACGGACAGACGGACAGACAGACAGACAGACAGACAGACAGACAGACAGTTATTTATTGATCCCACAAGAGAGATTCAGTTGTCAATTTGTCATAGCAGCACTGCAGTATGAAACAGGACAGATACAGAAGTGGGTAATCAGGGGCACCCCTATTTCCACACCATTGCGAATGATATGTTGATCCTTAGTACCAACACCATGTAGGGTCTTGTCTGGCCCTCAGTTGGACACCCAGGATTTGCATGGTGTGTATGTGTTGATGAAAAATCTATCTCCAATAGTAGGCCTAGGTACTGACTGGGTAAATATGTCAATCAACAGTAAATGAGGATATTTACTTGTAAATTCGGAAATCAAATGGAACCGACAATCTTTTCACCTATAGTACTTTCTTTTATTTCTAATACTAGAGAGGTCCCTGTGGGGCCTCTGCGGCGGTGTCTGTTGGGCACTGGCCTATTTGGAATGATGCAAGTTTGAAATACATGCCCCACCCAGATATTATGTCCCTGTCCCTTTTATGCCCGACGTCAGAATGATGTCAGATTTCTGTATGTGTCTCTCTGTGTCCCTTTATTCCTATATTTGGAGTTCTGTGTCAGGAATGCCCAAATATGGAGTGGTGTGAGGTCAGAACCGGCCAGCTGTGTCAGGCATGCCCAAATATGGTGTGTTGTGAGGTCAGAACAGGCCAGCTCCATATATGGACCCTGGGCATTGGCCCGGTCCAGCCCGGGCAGAGGCCTTTTTGGGGCGGTTCCGGGCAACCACCGGGCACTGCACTCCCTGTGGTTGTGTGGAATGCGCGTGTCGAATTTGAAGTTGGTGGGACTAATGGTTCTCGAGTTAGGGGGATTACAGACTTACGTACAGACTTGGTGCATTTTTATAGTTATTAAGATACACCTTTTTCCACTATGGCTATACTGTTATAATATGGCCTCAGCTGCCTGACTCGGTGACATAACATTTATGTGCATAAGCATATTGATAACCATGACATGATGATTGTCTACTACTGTATCAGAGGGACTGACTGTATGTGCAATATGATTTCTGCTCATTCTGTTCTTATCATGGTTTCCATAATCTACGGGACGTAATAGATAAACTGTCCTACTGTATATATTTCTCTCTGTGTGTAATAAACTCCAGAATGTGTTTGTTGGCATTATGTTCTCCGCGCCTGTGACTCGACGGATCCTCACCCACCAAGGTTAGATTGAGATTTCTAGAGGCCTTATAGATGGTCGCCCAAAAAGATCACAACAGCTACAGAAAAACAAGCCTGGATAAATAAATAGGGAATAGTGATATGTTGTGGGGTTGTAATTTACAGTATCTAAAGGACGACCAACTTGTAAGATATTTTTGGGGGCTTTTTTTATGCCTTTATTGATAGGTACACAGAAAATGGGGAGAGATATGGGGAGTGACGCACATAGCAAATGTCGTCGGGATTGGGACTCGAACCCGCAAGGCCGCAACACGCTGTCAGGTCTAGGTGCCCAGACCAACTTTTAGACTGCTAGTCCTTAGATTTGGATGATTTGGTTTTTAAGTGGATGCACGTTGATGTAGTCATCTTATCTCTTTCAAATGCATGCTTTATTGATCTACCCTTGGAAATGTGTCCTCTGCAACGTCTATATTTGACTGTATATCGGTGTAGCTCGGCCGTTATCGGGAGCAGTGGGCAGTGTGAGTGTCTGAGGACCAACACCAGCTGTATGGCCTGCATGTGCATTGGTCAGGGCACTGCAGTGAAAGACGTCCTTATATGAATGATAAAAAAAATTATGATATTGTTTAAATGATGCATTAAATTATAAAATGACACTAGGCCATCCTTGGTGCAATAACGGATATACTTTTGCCTGAGTATTGCACGCACGCACGCACGCACGCACGCACGCACGCACGCACGCACGCACGCACGCACGCACACACACACACACACACACACACACACACACACACTGCAAAAACAGGTAAGTGTTTGATTCTAGACTGGATTAAAGTTAACTGCCATGCCAACCATGCCCCATACCTTTCCTTGCCTTCCCTTATTATGAAGTTCTAAGAATCAAAGCATTCTCCATCGTGACCATCTGATAAGTTTGTTGTTGTGGGAATAAAGTATTTATAAGCAAAACTCATATCCATCTACAGCTTGCATACATTTCATACAAAACTACAGTCCCCAACCAATACAAATATTTTTTTTGTATGTACATGCCCAGTTTGCTGGAATATGGACAAAGGAAGGGATTTCCCACAGTTGTGTGAAGTAACAAGTTACATGATTTATTCATTGATGAGGCGTCATTCAAAGTATTGTGTAATACCCTTTGTGTTGGGAAAGGGTAAGACATGGTTCTGGTTATATCTTTCCTTTATGAGAACAATTAGGAGGACAATTATGTCCACAAGTAAAATAAATAACATAAAATAAACACTACATTTATGATAAAAGACTTGGGTCATTGTCCTTTTATATAGAAATTGTAACAGTATCAGTATATATATTTTTTTAGTTATAGGCCTATTATTGAAAAATGATGGTCTTTGTAAAACAATGTAGTTCTATAGTTCATTGAAATCCTTTTGACAAGTGCATGCTGTGCTCATGTTTGACAGTAATTATGATTAAATTGTCTGTGGCGACCAATATGGATGCTGTTCTTTCAGGTGTATACAGGAACAAACAATGAAGGGCAACACCTCTTTATTTGGCTTTCGTGGCTGCAACTTTTACTACAATGGACATTTTCTGCCAATCATTTTGGATGAAAGTTCTCTTAAAGATACAACACAAATAATTTGACTTGCATGTAAACGAGTGCTCAAAGAACTTTATAAAGCAAAAAGGCTTTTCTAAAATGTTGTAACCTGCCATAACTGAAACTATTAATTTGTCTGACACAAGTACATGGTAAAACTGATTTTGAACTGTTTTTGTAATAAAAATCCAGACATGAACAATAAATCACACTGAAAACAAAGCTAGCGTGTTTCAACAGTCGTTGCCATATTGCAAGCCTTCACCTCTCTGCTCTCACATGCTGTATCACATTTCAAACACATTATAGTCCTGCAGAAACCTCAGCCACAAAAAAACATGTGCTGGTTTGTTTGGGTTCAGCGAAAAGAGACAGAACTGATGTGATGCAGTTGTTTAGGTTTTTATTTATTTTAGTTTTGCTTGTCCAAAGATCTGCAGATGTTCAATTTAACTACATTTAACTACCGGTAACTTATTGATTATCATCGACCAATTGTGTGATTACCAGTGTATGTATTTATAATCTTTTTGATATATTATTAGTTATTATACATGGAGAGCAAAGATTATTTAGCCATCATGTTTCTATAAATTGGGAATCATCAACTTGAAAACAATATTCACAGCATATTTAATCATCTTTCAACCATTATTTAGCCATCATGTTTCTATAAATTGGGAATCATCAACTTGAAAACAATATTCACAGCATATTTAATCATCTTTCAACAACATCAACCTTGCATATTGTCAACAATGATGATGATGATGCATATATTGTGCATTGCAGATTGCTTAATCCATCAATAATTGTTTTTAAAGATATTTTGGGGGCTTTTCTGCCTTTTTTGGATAGTATAGTGAAGTGTAGCCTCGGAGACCCAGGTGATTAAGTGAAGTGTGACAGGACACAGGGACAGAGAGTTAGGGAGTGACTCCCTGTCAGGCTGTAGTCTAGGTATGTGCCTTAACCACCAGGCCATCGACGCCAAGCAATTTATCAATCTTTTTTTTTTTTAAGATATTTTTTTGCGGCTTACGCCTTTTATTGATTTTTTAAGGGACAGATAGTAGGCTGACAGGAAACGGGAGAGAGATGGGGGGATGACATGCGGTAAAGGCCGTGTCGGGTTCGGGAGTCGAACCCGCTGCACACCGCGACTGGATCACCAGTCCGGTGCCCAGACCGTTACGCTACGGCCTGGGCCAATTTATCAATCTTAATTACATAATCTATCTACTTATGTTATGGGTGATAGGCATATTTAAATAAATCAACCAGTTCATCAATTCAGTACAGAGCAGTCAAAATAAATCAGCATACTGTCAACATAATAATGTGTTGTACATGCAGAGTGTTTATAATCAAACAATAGCATTGTGGAAAAAACAACAAAACTGAACAGTTACATTGCCTGGCTGTAGCTTCTTTGGTCCAAAGGTATTGGTAATATAATATACTGTATATTATAATATAATCAAATACTAACATTATTCTTTATTATCATGCAGTAACATTGGTGGCAATTGCATTCAGCAATAACATTATAGCTCTGACAGAACATTATAGGCTAAGACAGATGCCACAATCAACTGGGTCAACAAGAACCCAACCATTGCTCGTACCACATCAGTGGAATGTGAAGATTCAGACTGTATGTACATTTCATGCACCGTTACACTTTCTAGCACCCTTCATCTCTGTTGTATTCTCAGCCCTCACACAGAGTAAATAAACACAGTGCATGACTTTCTCCGAGTCATGCATATGTATGAGATGTAAAATAATTTGATCCCTTTGAGCATTTCCCTTGTCAGCTCTCAAACGCAGCGCTCTGGCATATTTTTTGTGAAGGCATCATGCATTCCAAAACAAAAGTTTCCTACCCTCTTGTCACTGGTGCCACCTCATTAGTGGCAAATCAGGGAGCTGACATTCATGTTGTACCAAGTCATGCAGCATCTGCCTTCCGGTGGCAGACTGATATCACAGCCAGGCAATGGACTGTTTGTTCAGGAGGGTATGCTGCCGCTGCATGCATGCTACTGTATTATAACAAACCAGAACAACATGCACAGATCCTTGCATCTGTTCACTGTTGGTAATGATGATTTATAACAATGTGATGGGAACACAGATATGCCGATAGAATAACATAATCCTTAAATATCAATATTAATCAACAAAAATGAAATTCAGTGAAAGATCCAAAGGTCACTCCTTTCTGGATTTGATAATACTTGAGCAAATTGTCATCAATTCTCCAGTCCTACATAAAACTTTCAATAAATTAATACAATTCTCATAAATCAACTTGTGTATGTGTGCAGGCATACTGTATAAGCGAAACAGCATCTGCGGGTGCTACCAGTCAAATATGCGGCATCGTTCAGTTAAAAATAATACATAGGGCCCAGGCCGTAGCGTAACGGTCTGGGCACCGGACTGGTAATCCAGTCGCAGTGTGCCGCGGGTTCGACTCCCGGACCCGACACGGCCCTTACTGCATGTCATCCCCCCATCTCTCTCCCGTTTCCTGTCAGCCTACTGTCTGTCCCTTCAAAAACAATAAAAGGCGTAAGCCGCAAAAAAATATCTTGAAAAAAAAATAATAATAATAATACATAGGCTTAGTTCAATACACAAAAATGTTACATACAGTAAGTTCTTTCTTCATGTATCCCCCACGTTGAAACACGTGTCAGACCATGTTAGGGACATTGATACATAGTTTTGTCCAAGTAAAGAACCGACAGCTGTCATATTGCTGAAGCAGGGCATGAGTCTGCCATCAGGTTGCTGAGCAAGGCATGAGTCTTGCTCAGCAGCCTGATGACGGGCAATGCCTTGCTCGGCCTGATGCCTGATGACAGTCACAGGCAGGCCTTAAGTTAGACCTTCTTTTTGCTCTCCCTGAACCTACTGTGGATTATACCAGGGACTAGTTGACTTGGATTTAGCTCTTCTTGAACCACCGCGGTCTATGCACCTTGAACAATGTTGCACCTTGGCTTGAATAACGTCCTGCACCTTGAATAATGCCCTGCTGCACCTTATATATTGCAGTGGCTGCTCACGCACCATATATACTGTATAAGTCGTACGATTTGTCACACAAAAATGGAAAATGAAATGTGTTCTCCGCATTTGACCCATCTCTTGGAGTGGTGAGCTGCAGCCGTGTCGCACTCAGTTGATTTGACCCCCCAATCCAACCCCTTGATGCTGAGTGCCAAGCAGGGAGGCTTGGAATACATACTGGGTACAAACCCGTTATTTGTATTGTAAATAAGATAACGACTGCGCCGTTTGTAAAATTAGCTGTGGGACCCTATACGAGTGTGCTGTTTGTGTTTGATCAAGCTTCTAAATTTTCTTTCTTGCCTTGATCTTCTAACCCCCCCCCCCCTCTCTCTCTTCTTCCCTTTCTTTGTTTTCTAGGAAAAAATAACATGATGGGAACTATGCACAAAAACAAATTTGACACACTTTTTTTCACTTGTGACAGTAAAGACAGTAAAGATGGGGATCCTCCTTGCTATTTCACCGCAGAGACCCTTCTCATTGTAGGCCTACAGGGAGAAATAAAGCTTCAGAGAGCTCACTCGATCAGCTCGGTATCGGTTTTTATCACTCTTATTCCCTCATTACTGCAAATAAATTAACTTTTGGAAGCAATCATGTGATTTAGTGCACGGTATTAAAGTATTAAATATTTGTAATAGCCAACATATAAATGGATAAAGGGTTAATGATTGTGATGTTATTATTAACTACTTCAATCAAATATTATGCCTATCAGATTTTAAGAACAGAATAGATACTTGATTTTAGCCAAAAGGCTAAAAAGCGATAAACCAAATGAAAATTAGGTTTAAATGTTTACAACAGGTTCAGTTGCGGAATTCAGTATCAGTATGTCAGAATGTTTCAATGCCAAACATCAAGGCTATTTTCAGGGCCGGATTTTTCCTCCCAAGGGCCCCGGGCTAGACAAATGTGCAGGTCCGCCCTGGGCTGCGTTGTTTTAATTTCTCTGTAAATTTGGGGTACCCAGCCCCCCCAAAAGAGAGGCAGGCAGGCAGACAGACTAGTCGCTGAATGAATGCAGCCACTAGTAGCCAGTAGTGCACTAATGCAGTTTTACAGCAAAATATTTCACAATGTGCTCTAATAATATCACAGTAAGAGAGTTGAGCAATAACGTTGAAAGAGTAAAGCCACTAATAGTGCACTAAGTTGCCAGTTTTACATCAAATATTGTGGGTATTTTGTTTAAAGTTTGGTGTAATTTTGGGGGGAGAGAGAGAGAGAGAGAGAGAGAGAGAGAGAGAGAGAGACACACACACACACACACACACACACACACACACACACACACACAGACAGACAGACAGACAGACAGACAGACAGACAGACAGACAGACAGACAGACAGACAGACAGACAGACACTGTGCAGGCAGGCTTAATTTAACACAAGCTTAAGACAGCAGAGCAGAAGCTCTCAATGTTTTAACCATAATACTAAATATACAACTAAACATAAATCTCACTTGAATTGGATTGCAATAGTTTACAATTTCAAATCATAAAAAATAAAAATAAACGGTAGTCCGGCCCTGACCCTTTTCCATATTATAGGTATGGAAATGGTAGGCCTATTTCAGTTCTGAATTTGTATGGCAGCATATTAGCTACTTCAACACCCAGTTTACTTATCAGAGGGGCACTATACTACCCAATGTAGTGATGGATATAGACTTATTAGTAGGCTATGAACTTGTGTTGCTGTGCTGCAGGCGTCCCCCGACCACAGCCTCCTCCCTCAAGCCCCACCCCCAAATGAAGTACACAGTCAGAATCAGAAATGAGATAAGTGTTTAAAAGTTTTGAGGCAGAGGACTGTTTATTCAGATGTTTGTTAAACAGCATCTCCGTCCACGGCTGTTTTTACAACAACGGAGTGGTGTGATTTCCTTGCCGACAGAGGAACGATACGATACAAAAACTTTCGCATCAACTGAGATCGACAGCAACTTGAACCGTGTTAAACCGTAGGCTGCTTGGACATTTTCTGAAGATCATTTGCATGGTACGTCAGATCTTAAAGTAAATCATGAAATATACATTGTTTGTTTGTTTTGCTTTTTAAATACCTGCATCACCAGACTGTTCGAAAAATATACTTATTATGAATATCGTATTATCTTCGCTATCGCTATGTCAAAAATGGGAGTTGAATATGAGTTCAACATCTGTCTAGTTTAGATCCTATAGAAACCTATAGCTGTTGATGTCCATGTTCAAATAGTTTCATATCCAGTGTCCGGAGACCGGAGTCCAAACCAGAATTTGTTGTGATCGAGTGTGACATCGTTATTCTTTGCGTTTATAGTTGACTTAGAGTGGATCCATGCGTCATCGGCGTGTTTAGGTTATTATTTACCACTAGAACATCTGGCACGATTAGTGCTCATTGCTCAATGCTCATCATTTGCGCTGGGGATTCTTATTGTCAGCGGATAGAAAAGTGCGAGCCTGCCCAGCACGTCCGTCCTCCCTTGTTGTTTACTGCCCATGCTTCTGTGACTGAGCAACCATCACTTCATCCTGACAGTCTCAGATCATAGATCTGTGTTGGAAATTTGGTTCGGGAGTCGCGAAACATGATCAATTAATTGAATTACATCGTCTACATACAGTGGTCTACGTACAGTACAATATAAAGATTATACAGACAATTTTGAGACAAATATATACGGGATATTGCTAATGAAAATGAAGCTAGCTGAATGACCATGAGGAAATTAGTGTAGGCTGGCTAATTAGTGAATAATTCATTGCCATTCACTGTGACATTGCGACCTCTTCTCAAAATCCTAGAGGGCATAAGCTCAGACCTATAAGTGCTATTATTAATCAGATGGGCCCCCTTTTTTGTAGTGGGCTGAGAACCTGATTACTGTTCCAATATCTGTACTGTGACCACCATTTGTTTAATTCCGATGTATTACCATAACAATTCAAGCCAATTGTAAGATTAAGCTATATAGCTATAAACTATAGTAAAACTGACAATAAAAAAAAAATCTCAATAGTAATTATCTGGAAAGTGGAAATAATGTCAGTTATCATTTTGAAAGCTACAAACCATTATTTTCCAACAATCTATAGAACATAATTCTAAATATTCAGTGACTCTGGATAGCAGCTATAATGTGAATACACCACAATATTTGATTTTCCTCTTGTTCTTGTCAAGTATTCAAAATGTATTTTTTTCCAGGACTTATTCCTCAAAGATAGTATTTCAAATTGGCCATTATATTACTAGCTGTTATGTGTGGATCTTGTAGAGGATCTGCACATTGGTCTATCATAGAACCAAATATGAATGTAAAGAAGCCCACCCTTGTCCATTGATTCTGCATAACTACTGTCCTGAATAAGAACATAGAATTGGCATGCTTTTACTAGTTCTCTGTTTTATTTTTATTTTGTTGTTGCTGTGTTTTATATCTGTATACGTCTTAATTGTTGTGTGTGTGTGTAATCTTGTCAGCATTGCAAATTAGGGTAAACCTCAATGCTCTTTTCAAGAATAAATGAAGATTTCAATCATAACCTGGCTTTATTTAAAACTTGGAAGTAACATTGAGGGGCAATTAAGCCATTATTTACATGTAGCCGACTAGCCGTTGTACTAGCTAGCCTAGTTTATTCTTACTTGCTATACGGTGGGGATATCAAGCTCAAGTGGAGTGGAGGGAGACTAGGGCTGGGTGATATGGACAAAACCAAATATGATATTTATGACTAAATACCTCAATATTGTTTTTGTGACAATATTCTATTTATTATCTACAAGCTCATAACATGCTTGCTCATGCTGTAATCATGCAACTCTTGATTGATAGATAGATAGATAGATAGATAGATAGATAGATAGATAGATAGATAGATAGATAGATATCTTTATTGATCATAAAATAAATGTCACAGTAACATACATCTGACCCACCATAATCAAAAGAATAACTAAAAAAAGCTTACATCTCGTTTCCATTGCAGTCCATAGTATAAGGTGAGTATTATGAAGTCATGTAGTGTGGTGCTGGTGAATGTTAGAATGTAAAGAGTTCAGGATGTGCTAATGTGTCCATGGGAACATGTGTACAACATGATGTGAGCTCGTAGATTCACCATTTTCGCTATTTTGAAGAGCTTTGAAAGTATAAAATAGCACTAAGTGATTAACCCATATTACGATATCTCATGTTACCATATCGTTAAAGGGATGTTCCATGACCTGACGAAGATGTAATCTGACATCGAAACATTGTCGTTTGTTGCTGTGCTTTGCACCATGTGATAAAAATAAAAATAAAAGTTTTTAAGAGCATAAGTTGCTCCAGACATTCTTTATTCAATCACCATATTGTTATAATATTGATATATTATATTTCCCAGCCCTAATGGACACATTGTAGGGGGGGATACAGCAACTACGGTTATAGTGGGACGCGATCCTAGTCCAGTGCAGGAACAGGGCACATGTTCTTCTCGAGGTCTTGAAACTATAAGCCAATGCCGGGCACAGACATGTCATGTAGGTGTTCTGAAACATGTTTAGATGGGTTCACTCACTGACTCATCGTTAAGTCAGGAAAGTCACAAGTTGAGGCTTTGCCTGAAACAATGCGTCATGACATGCATCAAGTCTGTGTGTTCTGTCACTGCAGGGTGCTCAGCTCTGTGCAGTTTGAGAGATAAATGTGTATTACTGTAGCTTATGTAGACTACATATAGGCTATTGTACATTACAGTAGGCTGCTCAATGTGCTTTGACTCGTAAGACTAACACACACACACACACACACACACACACACACACACACACACACACACACACACACACACACACACACACACACACACACACACACACACACACACACACACACACACACACACACACACACACACACTGTTTGTGTATTTGAGGCTTGTGTGCAGGTTATGCGTTTGTGGGAGTAGACAGTTTTGAGTAGTAGCCTACTGTACATGAAAAAAACTCAGCAAAGATAGAGGCATTATTGGGAGAGACACCTCCCATGCTTGTGTGTTGCCTCTTAAAGACAAATTTATACACGTTATGAGCTTGTAGATCAGCTATGTTCAGCACGTGAACCCGTCATACGACGCAGCATAAATTAAGTATTACTCAGGACTTTGTGATTACAGCGATATCTGCCTCTGGATCCAAGGCCGCTTTTCTAGGATATGAATATGTGATGGCACAGCTTTCACATTAAAGTGACCATACGTCTACCATAGAGACGACTCAAAGTAAAGCAAAGTTACCATGTTTACCCAGGGTAACTGGACTAAGCTCAAGAACTTGTTTACAGCCAGGCCCTGCACATAGAACATTTCATGGTAGGTGTTCAATGCCTTGCTCAAGGGCACTTCAACGGTGGTAATTTTAACGTGCCGGTCCGGGGATACGAACTAGCAACCTTCTGATATCAAGACTGCTCCACAAACCGTTCGGCCACCGCTGGTGTGGTCTGTGGAGTAGCCTACTTTCTAGGGTCTGTGTGTTTTGATGTATTTTCCAGATCGCTTTTCGAGCTAAATAGTTGCTCTGCTCAGGTGGTTAAGGTTGAGGAAAAGTCACATGAGGTGATTCGACTGCTAAAGTAGAAAATCCATGTAGTTTATTATTGTGTGCATTTATATCAGTTATGTCCTCTGCCTTATAACTGAACGTGGGTGTTGCAAATGGGTGAGATTGCACTTTATAGTTTGGGTGAACTTTGCTTTGATGTGGCCTTTGGCTCACATCAGAGAGCTCAACTCAGTTTACCTCCATTTAGTCCTGGGGTGAAGGTGGAGTGTATGGTGTGGGATGGTGGTGTGTGTGTGTGTGTGTGTGTGTGTGTGTGTGTGTGTGTGTGTGTGTTTGTGTGTGTGTGTGTGTGTGATGGGGTGGGGGGGAGCACAAATCAAACGAATGGCATTGGCTCTCCTTGACTAGCTGGAAGTGTAATATTTGTCGTGATCCTCCAAAATGACTTCCCAGGCCCCTGCAGCTGCCCCAGAGTGAAAGACTCTTTTGTCCTGTGCAGCTGCTTGTGCTACAGAGTGATGCACCTTGGTGCTTTGTGCATCTTGCTTCCCATGCATCCTCTACGGTTCACCTCAACTGAGTCAGGTCTGCATAGGGCTCCATCTGTTCCCCCCACTCACTTTGCTCTGTGCTCATATGTTGGCCAGAGAAGCCTTAACTCAGCATACATGTTAACAGATAAGCATGAGCAAATGTACAGTAGCACCACCGGTTCTCTCACTTTGTTCACATGCCTGTATTGAAGCAAGCCAATATTGCAAGCAATCCCATTTTGCTGGATAACATTAACTTTCATGTCCTACTGGGGATTCGAACCCAGGCATGTGTCACTTTTCAACCAGTACTGGTCCTACCAGATCACAGGATCTAAAATTCTCAATAAAAGAGCAGAGAGACCAAATGCAATGACAACGGTTGTGTTAGTTATATTTAAAATGTTAAACATACTCTACTCTACCATACAGATTGGTCAAAATAACTTAAGCCTTGTGTTGTACTTTTGTGCTACGGAAATAGCATGTTCGCAATGTTTGGAATGGTTTTGAAGAATCTCACCTATAATGACATGACCAAAATAGGGGTGCCAGTTTGAATAATTGATGAAGTGAATCTAATGAAATTGACTGGTCTAGTATTCTACATACAGTAGCATGTATAATACAGGCAAATGAGGGACCAATTTCACATTTAGAGACTGAAAAACACTGAGCTGGATAGCTGAACAAGGTAGCTCATGTCACAGTTCAACATGATAGTGGTGTTAATGCTTGTCAGAATCTAATTACTGTGTTCTGAAAGACTTTGTGTTGTTTTGTGGTTTTGTTGCACTACAGTTCTTAAACATGCTTTCATTTTGTGTAATCCTCATAATTTCCAGTTATGTAATGATGGGCACAGCTCATGATATGCTACAGTAGCTGTCAAGACTCAAGCACTGCACCAGTAACGGCCAAGCTACACCAGGCTTTTCTCGCCTGTTTACTCTAAACGCGCGGACCGTGCGTGCGTAAGCCAAATGCCCTGGCTACATCCATCTGTCAGACGCGCGGCAGGTTTGTGCGGGACCTTCCGGGAGGATATATAGATACGCGCGTATGGGGGCATACGCACGTATTTTAGAACCGATCCTATTTTTAGAGCACGCGTAGGATGGCCTGCGGTATCCGTGCGTCTGGTGTAGCTAGTATCATTGACATATATTTGGTCCTATCCAAACGCACTGTACGCGCGCAGTAAACGCGCGCAGTAAACACATACGCACGCGCACAAAATTGCCTGGTGTAGCTTGGCCGTTAAAGACAAAACGGGTCATGCTCAGGAATTACATGACCATAGAAGATTTAGGTCCAGTTGATTACTGGTCAGCATTGGCAGTCACTTTATGAAAGCAAATGACGTAATATTACGTACATTCTTGACTACACACATCAATAAATGATTAATTCAGACCATGAAGCTGCAATCTGAAATGTTCTGTATCTGTATGGTACAGTTTTATAATATAATCGCCACATTTGCAGTGGATGGAACTGGCCTGAGAAATGTAGACCCCGGTAGGTTTTGGGTAGGAGTCGTAGGACACCTACTGATTGACAAGTAGTAGGTCCCCTAACCAAATGGGGAAGCCATGGGGAAGGTTTATTGGCAGTGGTACAAAATTGGTCTCTCATGCAGTGCCGGAAGACCCGGCTTTTACTGTAAATTCTGGATAGGACAGCTTTAAGGTTGGTGAGGGTCCATTAAAACGACCGGATTAAGGTTGGTGAGGGATGCGCTGCTCCGTGCTTGTGGTTATGGTTAGGTTAGGGTTTGAGGTAGGTTGTCGTTCGGACCAATGGTAACACCGCCCTACTAGTAGTAGCCGGCGCTGTAAAACAAGCGTCCCATCAGTGATGTGATGATTCCTGCATTTCTTTGACAAATACTTTCTAAAAACTTGATTTAAGGCTGCATCGAAAACATCCGCTTGAAAACTTACATCTTCCGTATTTGACAAAAGGTTGAGACTGACTGTGGTTACTGTGGCTGGAATACTGGAATGAACAGCCTTGAAGATGTCATGTGACTCATGTCAGGAAACGTCAGATGTGTGCAACTTACAGTAATACATATTGACGTTTCTATCCATTTACTGAAAATGTAGACTTGGAGTCTACTTCTTGTCATTTGGTACACACAGCATGTCACTGTGGAATGAATATTTAATGCATTTGTTGTAAAAGCGGTCAGCAGAGAATTGCAGAGTAATCTGTGGTCTCTTCTGCCCTTTTTTTACCCTGCTGCAGTTCAGTCATCCCCATCTAGGAGGCACTTCCAACAGTTTGAGATACGCTTCAATTAATCCATTAAATCCATCAAATTTGGTCTTGTTAGAAACATTTCTGTGCTTCAAATGTGGATGAATACCACCTCATCGATCTTGATGCTTAACGACACAAACCCAGCCTTATTATTAGGGATGGAGCTTGTTAATTTTTATTGATAACGAGCACCTTATCGATCAGGCTTATCGAGCCGGGTTCTTATCGAGCCCAATATCGAGCAGTGTAGTGGGCCTAGGCAATAGACGAAAGGCAATTGACCTTTTTACCAATAAAATAATATTAACGAAACTGTTTACTGGTTGATATGTGTACCGTCACATTAAAAGTGAAATTTTGTTTACCTGGACAGCACTGGTTGGCAGGTATCAATACACTTTTAGACAGACATGTTTGTGCCAGCATGGATGATTACATTTATTTCCTGATCGCCTCTTGTCTTGATTGTTTAAACATGACGTCATGGGCCGCTATGCTCGATAACAGGCTTGATAAGCCCAAAGCTTATTGATAACGGGTACTCTACTACTCAATATGCTTGTTATCGGATTTTTCCGGGTATCTGTTATCGAGCTCCATCCCTACTCATTATTCTGAGGCGAATTCATTTGGCGGAAATATCAGATATACAGTAATACGCTCACAACGTGTCACGCTGTGATGCGTTGTGAGCTTGTAGATTGGCTATTTTCCGGAAACCTCTCAAAGTGTTACCACCTTGCACATTATGCATGTCTAACCTCATGTACTGTACCTTGCTGGTTTATGCTGTAGATATCTGATCTTCAAATTTGCATCTCCTTGTTTTTTAAAAACCCTCACCCACATTAATACAATTCTGATTCAAAGAAATTTCATGTGCAGGGAAATGAGCAGGAGGCCTAGTATAGACCCATGGGAGAAAATATAGGCTAGAATTTAATTTAATTTAATTAATTATTATTTTGCCTCATTTTCTTGGGTAACTGAGAAAAATTTGACCCTGGCCTCTATTTTAAAGGCAGACCCGCTATGTTTGTCATCCCCATGGCTTGCAGAGTGCATCTCTTCTTTCTGACATGGTGGTCAGTGTGGACCAGTCTGGTTAAGAGTTCAGCCAAGGTCATGGCGTTTAGCACGGTTGCACTAAGCTGCTTACTCAAGACCCCAGTGGAGGACCCAGTATTTCCTGACATTCTTAATTAAAGTCTGTTAAATAACGCGTGTCATGTTCAACAAGTGTTTCGCACCCAGCAAGCCAGCTCGCCATCCCATGCTCTCTCTGACCGGCTGTGGGCAAGGGAAGGTGTGTGCTGTATGCGGTGCTTTGAAGCTCGCGTGACGTCCAATTAGCCCTCCTAGTTTAATCCCCCGTTCTCCAGACCGCTGTCTCCCTTGTCTGACCTCATCAAGGCCATGGGGGGATATTATAAAGGCCCCAATTCCCTGCAGTTTGGTCATGCTAGTAGAACGGTACCACCCAGGGGTTCCATTTGCTGGGGGGATCCATGCCTCTGCTTTTGATATCCCCTGTCAGACTGAATTAAATATGCATTCACTTTTGGAAAATGTACACTCATTTATTTGATATTTATGTTTGATAAAAAACTCGATCTACAAACTTAATGCATTGGGAGCTTGGCATATTTTCACAATTTGTTATAGAGGAAGTATAGAGGCTTAAGTGGTTAAGAATATTTCCCCAACTCAGGATTTTGTTACAAATCGAACTCTGCTACCCACCATCCACTGACTCTTCCTTGTTGTGGTTCTCTTTGCAGCTGGCGAGTTGAGGCTGTATGCCCTTACACTGCTTCATACGAAGGTGTCATTGTGAAAACAAGGAGGTGGATAAATAGACGATGGCCGGAATGTGGAAACGCCCCTTGATGCTTCTTGCCATGTGTTGCCTGGCATCAGCAGGTAAGTTCTGTTTCTTTATGAGCTCAGAGAAAGGAGAGGCTCCATCATGTTCGCATGTTTGTATATTCATCTAAGCAAGTGAAATGCTTTCCTCACTGAGAGGAACAGCATGTCATTTTAGTTGCGCAGGGATAAACACACTCCAGTCTTCATAAGGCTGATCACTCCCATGTCAGTTTTGCATTACAGGCCCCATCGTGGTGTTTCTAGTATTGCCTGTTTTGTCAGGCAATCGCAAATTTCCCCACGCTATGGGATTTTCCGCTGTATCTCCCAGCATGCCTTTCTCCGCCCTAGACAAGAGTATTGTGGAGGGTGTGTGTGTGTGTGTGTGTGTGTGTGTGTGTGTGTGTGTGTGTGTGTGTGCGTGTGCGTGTGCGTGCTGTGGGGGGATTTTGCATTAAGAATGTGCTGACAGTTTAAATCTCACAGCGTGTCCACATGTATCTGCCAGATTGTAGAATATTTACACAACGGCAAAGACCCAATAATTTATTGATATTGGCAGGACAAACCAATCTGGGAGGGAGAAAGACTAAACTAAACAAGTAAACAGCTATGAAGATGCATGCAGAAAACCTGTGGTTGATTTGAGTCTGCAGTATATCACATTCATCTCACAGTGCATAGCAAATGCGCTTTGTTGTTTTAACCACGTAAGCCCTGCAGGACAAATTTATTGTTGAAAATGTTTGGTTAAAATAAAATGCCAAAAATATGAATGCCACTTTGAAAGTGCCAAAAGCGTGTACTGTTATGACCTAGAAAAGAAAAAACTAAAGATTGTTAATCTGGGGCACTGAGACCATCCTTCTTGTTATACAACTTCAAGTGACCCTGTCAAACAATGCATAGCCGTTGTGTGCAGGGGGGGGGGGGGGGGCTGCAGTCAATGGTGTGTAAACACAAGAAGGAGCTAAAGATGTATTATCTTATATTTTGATGGGCGTGCATTTTCTCAAAGCCTTCAGTTTGATCACCGCCTCTTAGCTATTATTCAAGTGATTATTTTTCTACTCTCTCTTTGGAGGTTCAAACCACATGTCGCTCAGCTCTCTATTACAGAAACAATAGCCGTGTACTGTAGGTAGCATCTACTTTGGTTCAAATTGCATTTCTACCACAATGCCTGGATCTCGAACACAATGAGCTTCTGCACAAACATTTCCACTGAACTCTTCCTTATAGAAAACGCCTGCCAGCATTGTTTTCTCCCGAGGGCCGGACGGCTGGCCGCAAGAGACTAGTATGTTTTCGCCCCCGTCAGCCTGTGTGTCCATCAGTCAGCTAATCTCCGGCACTAAATGATAAACTTGGCACATGCGCACACACTCCCAGTAGGCCAAGGAAGAACCTCTGCCCCAAATGTACACACCATGCAGGGTGCACACAAGATGACACATAATGTACGTATTCCCGAGTCTCCCCCTCACCTAACTCCATCAGGCCATTTGTCTGATTCCATTCTAATTGGCTATGACGGCTTCCGAATTTTCCTTAGGGGATTCTCCAGCGAAGTTGAAAACCAATGGACCCTTGCATGTCTGTATCTCCGTCTTCTCAGAGAGTGTACGAATGGAATATTGGACAACTTGGACCCACAACCATTTGTACACTCTCAGAGTTACATTTATTCTGAGAATCACTGGTTAAAGTTATTGGCTGCCCTAGTGTAGTGGTTAGAGCATATGCCTTTCATGCGGAAGGTTGTGGGTTCCAACCCTGCCTGAGGCCAACTTCAGCAACGGCATGCGGTTGCAACGGGTTCCTAATGCCAAATCAAATGGGTTCAGATCTGAGCCAAGTCTCCTCAGGAGGCGCGTCTGAAGCCTGTCCTGGATGAGGTATCCCGACGTAAAATAAAATATCATTGGTTTCAGTTATTGTCCACTGATCCATTTTAAGGTTAGAGAATATCATCTCATTTACATGTGGTGTTTACAAACCTCCTTGGTTACCACAGTAGTGGCATGCAGCATCACTGTGGCGTCTTTCACCTCTACTCCCTCTCTGTCTCTATGCTCTGTCGTCTGTGCCACATCATTTTGCAGCATCTGTGTAAACTTGCCAGGACAGTTCTTACGTAATGTTTAGATTTGTCTTCGCGCATCGTAATGCGATTCAGGATCGAGACTTCACCATAACTCTGAGAAGTCACACAAGAAGCACCTTGACATCCACCTTTCCTCTCCTTTTACTGTTCAAGTATGTGTCCTCTACTGCTTTCCTCTCCTTTTACTGTTCAAGTATGTGTCCTCTACTGCTTTCCTCTCCTTTTACTGTTTTGGCCTTTTCTGTGTGTGGCTCTATTGCTATTTTCCATATTATGCCTTTCCCCACCTCGCCAAATTTTCTGTTTTCTGAAGGATATATTATGGCCATTTAGTTTTTTAGTTTTTTGTGCAGACTTCAGGTTTCGCAATGAAATAAAGCCCTGTGAGGGAGCCGTGCCAGATATTAATTTGAGGCACTTGCCAAAAACAGCTCCGACAGGATGCTGGTTGTACTGCAGGCACAACGCTGAGCTGGTGGTTTGCTGAAGGCTGAAACGCACGCAGTGACGCGCACGCACGCACGCACGCACGCACGCACGCACGCACGCACGCACGCACGCACGCACGCACGCACGCACGCACGCACGCACGCACGCACGCACGCACGCACGCACGCACGCACGCACGCACGCACACACACACACACACACACACACACACACACAGTACACACACACACTGAGCGCAGAGACACTACTCCTGCCATGTATTTCCATAGTTTGTATTATCCTGCTGTGGCTCGATGAAGGAGAACACAATTGGTGAGGATCTCTCTTTAGTCATTGGAGCAGGAGTGCCAAATGCACATATAAAGCAAATAGTGTATATAGATAGTGATCTCACTCCTTTTCAAAGTCCAACCATATACAGGGTGACAGTGTCTGCCTTTTTCTTGAAAATCAGTTATTTTTGGCTAGTGTCAAAAAATGAACTATAAATTTGGCTTATAGATGCTTATCTTTCCTGTACAGAGCTCTTTTTTGCACTTGTGGTACCTTTAGTGGAAAACTCCACCACTTGGTACAGTACATTGCTCACTGATGCTTCAATATGCCAAAAAAGCTGTCGTTAATGCTTTCACCCACAGTTGAGCGAAAAGTTGGACTGTAAACTCTCATTGCTATCCGCAGGCCTTCCTTTCAGGCAATGGGGACTGCCAAAAACCCTGTTGTGCAACTGCTGTAACCCGAGAGGAGAGAGGAGGAGAGAGGCAGACAGACGTAGCAGAGGGTCGGTCGGTCCAAAAAGACACACTCCACACACGTACAGCATGCCAAGGTCCTCCCAGCGCGTTAAACCCAGATGTTGCCGCGTGATTCATGCGCGGAGTCAGAGCGGCACGGCACAGAGGCCGCGCGCTGCTGCTAGGGAGAGTGGTAGAGATGTTTACATAGCAACGGGAGTCCCGTGTGTCTCTAATTACAGATCTGCCCTCCCCCATGGCGAGCCCTTTATCTCAACAATCCCAGCGAGGAGAAGAGCGAGGAACCCAATGCCCTGCGTTGGTTTATAATTGAGCCGATGGTTACTCCGTTTTATTATCTGTGGTTAATGAAAGGCGATCTATATGTTGGTTTGTGGGTTTAGTTGATTTGGGATTTCTTAAAAGTGTGTTTTGGCTTGTGGTCAATTTAACCAATTTCTCATTCTGACACGGACACTCACTCACACTCACTTGCGCACACACACACACACACACACACTCACTTGTGCGCGCGTGCCGTGCACACACACACACACACACACACACACACACACACACACACACACACACACACACACACACACACAGGGGGAGTGGATCTATAGCATGGGACCTGTGGTGTCTGTAGATAAACAAGTCACATCACACATACCTCCCCAGCCTTGCAATAAGAACGCACATACGTCCCCTCCCTCTCCCTCCATAGTTCCAGTAAGCAGCCGTGTAAATAATTTCAGCCAGAGCCAGTAATGGGAGACAGCTGGGGTGATCCTGCATTTTCCATTGTGTTTCACTGGCTTATGAAAAGAAAAAAAAAAGAAAAAAACGCACACTGCTGGTGTTGGAGGGTGTGTGTGTGTGTGTGTGTGTGTGTGTGTGTGTGTGTGTGTGGGGGGGGGGGGGTAGCGTTAGAGAGTAATGTGGAGTGTGAGTGTTCATTGAAGAAACGGAGAGCCACAATAAATGAGTTGAACTCTCACTGGCACTATCCCTGATAAGAAGTTGGATATCCTGTTTGGGAGAGATTCTTGATGAATTCACTGGTGTCTGTCTTGTGCAATCACCAAGCAATAACCCTTTATAATGGATCAGTGCGACGCGTGACTGCGAAGCTTTTGTAATAATGGAGCTGTCTATTTGTGTAGGTATGTATGTCACTCTATCCAAATGTGCCCAGTGTCCACTAGAGCAGGGGTTCTCAACCTTTTCTTTTTTTGCAACTGAATGGCTGGAAATGTACACATAGTACATTAATAAGAATTCAGAATTTATTTATGATGTATAGGGGGGCGGGGTGGGGGTCGCGAGACATGGCCAAAGCATTTCCGGGGGTCCCCAGCCAAAAAGGTTGAGAACCCCTGCACTAGAGGGGGATAAAAATGGCAAATCAAACAACGCTCAACTATGCACAGCTCTATGTTATATCGGTCACACACATATCCGTAATTTGTGATCTAGGACTCGGCATAGTCATCTGACCTGTCATCTGTATTGTCTAGTTGCCTATTTTTTTGTTTTTCCAAGTAGATCCTAATTTTAACAACCACATCTGTTACCTACAGTACTGAAGAGGCGATAACTTGTGAGTGTGTAACTCTTAGCCTGCCTGGTGATGGTATATTATCTGTGAAAACAGTCTTAGCGTAGGACGCCAGCTGAAGGCTACCAGGTGGTTTCTTTCGTCAGGCCAGACCCTCTCGGGGCCTCACCTCCACCCCCACCATCCCCCCTCAGATAAGTTGTGCTGAAAGACTGTGTCCCGATGTCGGAACATTTGTTTGGAAAATAGTGGCATGCTTCCAATGACACTAGGCCGTCCTCGCTCGGTGCAATAAATAAGATTAGAGTAGTTTTTTATCTGAGCAGTGCGCGCACACACACTCGCGCGTGCGTGTGTACACACTAATGGGTACTGCAAAAAGTACGCACTCTGACAACGGGTATTGCATAACCGGAGAGGAGGGGCATGCGTTCCCAACAGGAATCGTTCCAAAACCAAAACCATTTTCCCCAAGAGCCAAATTATGTCTAGCTGCCGTGTGCACAAACCGCAAACCTTTTTTTATTTTATTAATTAATTCATGTTAGAATAGACCAAAGACCTATTTGACAGTTGCAGAAACATAATTGCCTTCCTTGATGCATCAACGAGCATCAGCTGGACACAGACACGCAACTCTCCTCTGCAGTAAAGTAACTGGAGTCTCATTTCCCTCCAAAAGCCCTTGAATATGATCGAAATTATGCACTTTTTTTTTTCTCAAACGCTTTTGTACTTGAACGAGGTGGATGTGGGTCTATATCGAAAAAACTGAAATGCGCAAATGGGGTATGGAAACACTTGCAGAATAGGTTTTGAATTAGAAAGCATTGGACTCACATTATATCGCTTTTGCACAGTTGAAAATAATAAATAAATGAAAAACATGCGATGGAGAGCCAGTGGAGTGAACGCAAGGTTCGTGGCTAGGGTGGGTGTGATGTGGACACATTTAGCTGGACAATTAGCTTCCTATTTTTGAAATGGCTTGATGAAATGCACTTTGTGATTATGGTAAGCTAAGCACACATTTCATATCACCTGTACCTGTAACTTTTACTACCCCCCAAAAAGAAAGAAAAAAATGGAAAAAGAAAAGAATAAGAGAAAAGAAATTGACAGAGGCTGGTGTGGGCCGGACAGTTGGTTCTCGCGGGCTGCAAATGGCACGCCTATTGGGGAACCCAATTTCCTTAAATTGGTCTTCTGTTGTCATTTCACTCCGCAGTTCTGTCCGTAACCATACTGTGCATTGTCTACGCAACGGTCTAGCCAACTCATTATTCCCCCTGCATTCTTTATTTATTAGCTTGTCTAGTAGAAGAGGCCATCCCTCCCAGGTCCTTTGTATGTGTTGATACATGAGGCAGAGTGGCATTTGACATGTCGTTCTTCTTTGCCCACCCCTCTCCAAGAAGACACGGAGCCCCAGTGGAATGCGTTCCCATTGAGTGTGTGTGAAACCACTGCATCTGCCCTGCCCTCTGTCACCTCTTCTCCTGCACACTGGGCTCTGAACATTGGCACAAAGGCCCAACATTGTTTGGCTCTTAACACACACTTGATGGCAACCCGCTGGTTCTCAAAAAAACTTTTTAGTTATTACGTTTAATGAGATTTATTTTGTCCCACCGTCAGACAAAAGAAATGCAAACAAAAACCTTATTCGATACCCTAAAGCATTCTATAACCTTTTTGGGGGGTGAGTAGAGTGTTATTTTAACTAATCTGTTGTTAATACAACATCTCCCTGCATTTCTATTAAGACATTTTGATCCTATGGTTGACAAGTGGTATTGCATGAAGTTCAACACGCAATGTATCCTCTGGATTTCTGTATGGCAGAAATGTGGGGTAGAAATTCAAAGTAAAACAAACTAAACGGATTGCAGCTTTAAACAATTCTTTGCGGTCTTAACTCCCAATGATGGATGTCAATGCTGGCAACTGTCAGCGATCATGTTTGTATGAATTGAATAGCAATTACATGTATTCCTTAACATTCTAATTCCATCCTAATGGGTGTGTTGGAGAATGAGTTAGCCCATGCTTATTATGATGTAATCTACTAATTTCTGCACAAATGTGCATTTCTATCACGATAACTTTGTCTCTATGCATCCATCCGTGTTTGTGTGTGTGTGTATACTTATATACTGTAAATGATTTCAAATGTTGTAACACTGAGAAAGCAACTGCAAGCATTTTAGACTTGTGACAGCTATTACCACTGTGACTCTTACCAGCATGTTGTGTTTTATGCTCCTTTAGGCATGTCGCAACATGATGCAGAACATACAAAAACATCTCAACTATCAATTCGTGGGAGTTTACAGTGTTAATTTTACCCTGAAGCCTGTTAGTGTTACTCAACCTTATAAGTTAGCTATAGGTATGTCCTTAAAGGGCCACTTCACCCCTTTTGCAACCAGATCTTATTTTAATGATGTTTGGGAGACAAGAAACACTTTCCTGGGGTTTTTTCTGTGGGTAAAGTGTTTTTAGATATTTCAGTATTTCAAAGTGTCCATGGACGTCACTCCATGATGTCATGGACACTGGTGCACTGCTCCTCCTTGTGGATAGGGAGAGGGCTGTCTTACGCTGTCTTATGTAGTCCAGGAAGTAAGTGAGCCCAGTATCCATGACATCAAGGACACTTGGAAATACTAAAATATCTAAAAACACATATTACGCGCATAAAAACCCCAGGAAAGTGTTTCTTGTCTCCCAAACATCATTAAAATAAGATCTGGTTGTAAAAGGGGTGAAGTGGCCCTTTACGGCTAATTAGGCTTGAGCAAGGTCTGTTATGTCCTTCCATGAGTGAAACTACTTTAACTACCGCACAACTACTGTATCATCTTTTCACTTTCTGTTGACATCTTTGACAGCCCCATAGACCAGTCAAGCGAGAGCCTGGGAATGAGGATCGAGTTCAGTTATTATACGGCCAATGGGCATATTGAACTCGATTTTCAACGCAATACTTTCGCCGCGATACTTGCATTGAAAAATAATAAACTCGGTTGTGCGTCCAAGAAGTTTAAATCAGGCTTTAGATTAGCTGGGGATTCACAGCTTGAATGAACAAGTGCTATTGAAGGCTTCAAGTGACATGGGAGGGAATGTCATGTATTAACCAGCCTGGCTGTTCATGGTAGGAAAAGGGGAAGAACATGAACAACAATGAGGACCGCCGGGAGGGCAGGTCATTCAGAAAAGAAGCCATACTGAGAAGAATCAGGGCAGGACAAGTGGCATTCGGCGTCCACACCCCCACTGGGTATGAATCAAGGTTAAGGGGCTGCATGCTCCCGAAACCCTGCCAGGCTGGAATAAAAGGCCGCACTCCTGTGGTTGATGGATGAGATGCCCTTGAAGTGTCAGTACATTCATTAGAGCATTCTCAGTGCCATGAGAGGCCCTCTTATTTCCCTTCCCAGTCTGACCAGTGGACGGAGAATTCGGGTAGGAGGACATGCTAGTTCTGTCAGCTAATATCACAGCTAAATATTTCAATGTTGGCCATATCACCACCTACTGTACATTATACCTACCCACTGTTTTCAAGGTTGGTTCCTACAGTATCTTGGGGCCCTTTAATCCTGCAGCGAGGAATACCATTAAAGCTACTGTAGATCCAAAATTCTTCAACCACATAATATTCACACTAATTTGCTTCAATTTACTGCCATTTTGAAATGGGATGTTCTACCCCTTGGCTTATACTCTGTGCACCGTCTAAAATACTGTTTCTCGTTGCTGTGTAGCCCCTATCCCTCGTGTTAGATGCAGGAATGGGGAATCTTTGCTTCCTGTCTGTGTTGACAGCGTTTTGCTCTTTTGATAGTGCACGACCAGAGAGCACATGTCAGCACCCATCAGTAGGGAAATATACTGTGATAATACAGGCTGTAAAATCTTCAGTCGTCATGTGCATACGTGTTCTGGTCAAGGTCTCCCAGCTGTCTCATTTTACACTGGCTCCCGTGTTCCTGGGGGAACGCAGCCATGTCAACCGTCTCTTCAAAGACCCTTTACTGATTTACTGTATGTCTGCGTTTAGGTAGACTAGAACCCACCTCCCAAACGTTGGTTCTCTGTTCACCCTTGTTCAATATGCTGTTCATAATTGGTCATGGTCCGAGATGTTTTACCAACAGGTGCTGACTGCAGAGATGTTTTTAGAGCTGCTGAATAGAAACCGGTCTCCTTGGCTTTACCACAAGAATCACTCACTTCCACACCTCTCTTCTCTCAGATCTGAGCCATCTTTATTAAACAAAGACATAAAGATTGCAACTGATATCAGAGTGTGCTGCAGGAGCTTACTTGGTTGCGCAACACCGGTTGTCAACTAAACATACTAAACATACTGTACATCTACTGTACATCTAATGTACTCTGAGAAATGGTACTGATGTGATTATTTCAGTCTTTAGTCAATGGGTTGATTGTTGCTGCAATATAGTTTATTGTTTAAGCACCTGTTAGGGTGCTCTGCAACTGAACAAAGCTTTGCTTGTGTAACCATCCTCACATTTGCTCCCTAACTCGACTAGACAAGGTCTCAGCCAGTGTCCCTCAAGCTAGGGTTTCTTTCTATTTCGTGCCAGCCAACAACTAACCGGGGATTAATTTGTCATTGTGGAGTATTTGGGTGATGCTTGGCTGTAGACAGGTTTGTGGGACATTTGGCCTTGGATTTCACGCTTTGATGGGAAAGTTTATGACTTCCCTGATGGAGTTCAGGGCAACCGGGCTACCAACAGAACCCCCCCCCCCCCACCCCCACGCCCCCTTCATCCCATTCCAACAACCTCCTCTTTTCCAATTTTACTGCTCTGGATTGCTTCATGATGAATCCTTTTCATAGGCAGTCCAATGAATACGACTCACTCTATCCCAATGAAAGGCTTTATTCACTTCCTGTATTTGTGGCCCATGGCTTGAGGGTGAGTGAGTTACAGCAGTAACAACACTGCAGGGCTAGTGATTCTTTAGTCCAAAGCCCCTTGGAAAAACACAAGCAGGCAGAATATTGTGCTCCTGAAAGTGTGTTTGCGTGGCCCATGGTCCATGGGAATCTTGCCCTGCAGTCGAGAACTCAGAAGAGTGCAGGATTGATTTAATCCCCTGGTTCATATGAGGATGCCTCCATTTGGAAAGCAGACATATTGACACAGACAACAGTCCTATGAATCCCCCCTGTCTCCTACTTGCCTTTGCTGTAATCAATCCCACCTTATGATGTCTCTGCAAACTTGAACAGGCTTATTCAAACTCCTTTTCTTTACGAACAACTTTATACTGTGATTTTCAATACACAAGGCCATGTTTTTGTGAAATAAGAGTTGTGTCGATTTGAAGAAATCATATTTTTGTTTAGTTTTACTGAAAGATGCTGGGAACTAGAAACACACTGGGGGAAGGGCCTGTTTGTTTGTCTTCGGAAATGGCTTTGTGGGAATATCAGATTTGTTCCTAACTGGCACATGGGCTGACATCACTTCCTGTACCCAGACCCTTGGCATCGTGCCAGACTTGAAGGGCAGCAAAGTAAATGTCTTCTATTTCCTCACCTTTCTGTCTGTAATTGTTTTGTCAAATGTCGCCCTCATAAATAGTATAATATACAGTACAGTAGGTCTGCTGATAGGCAGTTTGTGAAGCTGCCCAGAAAGCAACTAATTCTAATGAAACATATTCAAAAGCCCCTCTAGGGTCACCCTGGGCCATTCCTGAATCATTGTGATGTTTAGTTTATACAGCTGAAGGATCTTGTGGTTGTGATATTCCTAGAAACCAGGCCAGGCCTGGAAATAGCATGTGGTCTGAGGAAAGGCGAGAAAAAGAACAGGGGACTCATCTGCACAGTAAACTTTCTCTGACCTCAGTTCATTATACATACAGTTCTTATACACAATTGTTTTTTATCTCTGGGTAGATGATGATCAACTGTTTGACCGTAACAACAAAATCCATATTGTTATTTTTGCACTTGAATTTCACAGAAGCAGCAACACAGTCTTTTCAGTAGTAGGAAGCTGATGACGAATATAAAGTATATAGTGGCGAGTGACATCACTGCCTGCACCTTAGTGTGTTTAAATATGTCAGAAGCGGGTTGGCATCCACAGTATTTATACAGTCTCACCTCTCCTTAAATAACATTTGGGTTTACTATATTCACTTCCTCTCTTTCCACTCGCCCTGCCATCGGCAAACCCACATGCATTTTCCGAATAATTCGAAAGCGATTAAAAGCAATCAGGATCCTTCAATAGAAAATATATTTCACATGTGCTGTAATGCCATATCTTGTAATGCCATATCCAGTGTTGCTGTTAGAATCAATCTGTGTATATTCAGTGATAACCGTTAAAAGAAGCATAACGAGAATAATAAATGCTGCGGTGGTATTAAGGTACAAGGGACAACAATGAGTATCTTGGAGAAACACAACTAGACACTAATGTATATTGTTTACATTATAATGAATATATATGCAAACTGCTGTGGGCAATTTAGTCAAGGATCTCCACTGCACTTCTGATTTTGGCTTGATTTAATTTTTACAGTATACTATCGGTTCAAATTCCAGAAAATGCACCAGATACTAGTTTTTTGCAATTAAGTCTTACTTTAGTATATTGTATTAAGTCTTACTTTAGTATATTGTATATGCCCTCCGCCACAGTCTGAGCAGGATTCTCTGCAGTAACGAGACTTACTCATATAGGTCAGTCTGTAATTTTCTGACAGAGTGCCTCCCACTAATTTCTCACTTTCCCTCTGAAAACCACAAAGGCACATGCGGTTATTAACCTGTGACGTTTGACAATCATAGGCCATCTGTTCAGAACCATCTCTGATATTGTGCAGGCCTAATTCCTCCAAGACAGTCAATTAAATGGCTCCTGCCCACTGTCTCATGCTTAAAGACAGACAGTCCTGTCCTTTGAAACGTCCTCCTAATTTTCTCTGTCATGCTCATTCATTTTGTTGTGACCGTGGCTTGTTCAAGTTGCCCAGTTTCGAGACTCTAAAGTTAAAATATTCATTCATAATAAAGGTTTGACTGATATCTATTTAAGTACAGAAACTAAATGACTCTTCATGCTCACTTTAACACATTAGGCAAGAGGCAAGTTTACAGCGCACACACACACACACACACACACACACACACACACACACACACACACACACACACACACACACACACACACACACACACACACACACACACACACACACACACACACACACACACACACATACACACACGCACAGTACTTCTCAAGTTAATGAGGAATCGTTGACAATGTTAAAATTGTCTTTGCTGTTTGAGTTAGCCTCTTCACAGAGACAGAGCTGTGTTTATCCTCACTGGGTCCTGCTCCTCTCACTGTGTCAGACTCTCCTGCAGTGCTGTGCCTCCTCGGCGGGGATGATGGGATGTTGATGTTGAGTCTGTCCAGGCAGATCAGGAGCACGCTGTCTGGCCAGGCACACAGGTGTACTTTCTGTCCCACGCTCTGCACTGCACCCCTTCTGGGCCTGCTCTACTCTCCATGCCTAAGGAGTTCATCGCTGAAAAGATCCAGAGAAGAGACAGAAAGACACAATCCAATGAGAACTAAATCCCCCTCATCCAGCCCCCCTCGCTGGGAAATGTTTACCTGATTTGAGTAGTCTAAAAGGCAGCCCCAGGGTTCAACGTTAAAGCTGAACTTTTGTAGAACCCAGGGTTGTATAAGACCAAACCTTTATTTTTTTCCTTCTGTGCTCTACAAAGCAGAAGTAGCAATTCCATTCATTCACTCATTTCATGGTGAAACACATCTCAAAAGCACACTTTTAGAACATTAACGCACTGACACAAAGCAGAGTCCTGGACTGGCACATCCATCCATCCATCCATCCATCCATCCATCTTCAACCGCTTATCCGTAGTTCATGGGTCGTGAGGGCAACAGCTCCACCAGAGAGCTCCAGACTTCCTTCTCCAGAGCAACATTAGTGACTTCCTCCTGGGGGATCCAGAGACGTTCCAAGGCCAGTGAGTCGATGTAATCCCTCATTCTGCGCCTTGGTCTGCCCCGGGTTCTCCTCCCATTGGGACGTGCATCGAGGACCTCCCTAGGGAGACGCCCGAGAGGTATCCTAACCAGATGCCCGAACCACCTAAGCTGTCTCCTTTCCAGGCACATCACCTTGATAAAGTGAAATGACTATTTGTGTTACAGGCTAGGAAGTTCTTAAAAATCACACCTGTGTGAAGTGTGTGATGCAACTCCGTGAAGGGGTCCCCGGGGGGTCCCCGGAAATTCCAGGCCCACAGGACCACAGCCAGGGGGCCGGGCCGATTCCGCCGAGCCGCCCCACGTCCGAAAAGGTTGAGAAATTACAGAGTTAAGGTGGTTGCACACCGGGCACGTTTTTCCGAATTCGCACCCGGTGTGTGGAGACATTTACCGTGTGGGGGTCCCTCTACTGTACCCTCACACCCAAAATCTAATTCCGTTGATATGTGCGTTTGTGTGTGTGTTAGGTTGCGCACAGGTGGTGAAAAACAACCATGCTGTTTTCGTGCTCAGACCCAGGCACCCAGCCAGCCACCCAGCCAGCCAGCCACACACATAGCTCCGTAAGGGAGTGGTTGCACCACTCAAAACTGTATTGGTATAATGCAAGCTCTGCTAGCAGTAGATGAAATATGCCAGACAGGCAAGACAGCTAGCTACAGTATATCTACAACCCAAGGTTCTAGAAAAGTTCAACATCAATTTAAAATGAGTCACACTGCACAATCTTGAGTGTGCACTGTGCAGTTAAACTCTCCTTTCATTCAACTCGCCATTTCTACTCGATAATTTATCTAGCAATTATTCAACTTCATTGATTTTTTTCCAGGTATTTCTAGCTAGATTACATTGCAGCTTGTATTCTAAGCTTTCTTTCCGCTGCCAGAAGAGGGTTTTAAATTCATTGGAGAGATTACTAT